>NW_027100863.1:55372-81566 GCF_029633855.1 Hoplias malabaricus
GACCACAGTCCGCTGCGAGCAAGAGCCGGAACCGTGCTGACCTCAACAAGGACGACCTGCAGGAACTGAGGCTAAAGGTGAACAGCCGCGAACGCAAGCGAATGCACGACTTGAATCAAGCCATGGATGGCCTCCGAGAGGTGATGCCCTACGCCCAGGGACCTTCGGTTCGCAAGCTGTCCAAGATCTCCACCCTCCTGCTGGCTCGCAACTACATCCTCATGCTGTCCAGCTCTCTGGAGGAGATGAAGAAGCTGGTAGGGGATGTGTATGGGGCATCTCAGAGCCACTCTGCCAGAGTGGTGCCCCAGATTCCCCAGATGCCCTTGCACCCACTTGCCCAGTCCCTGCATACTCTGGTGGGAAATGCAACGACCAGTGTCCCTTCATCAACTCAAGCCCCTCATTCCCCTCCTTCTGCAGGATTCCTGGGCTTCCATGCACCTCCAGGACTGCCCAGCCTGCTGAAAGACCCACTGCATTTGAGCAGTTCTTACCGACACTTCCCTGGCATGCCTTGCCCTTGCTCACTCTGCCAGCCTCTGACAGCATCCACAGCAGCCAGCTTACACAGCCTGTCCATGGGCAAGTGAGCCAAGAGCTCAGGGACAAGCAGTGACTCTGTAATCTGACTGACGTTTTGGAGAAAAGTGGACAAAATCTCTGCACTAAGATGGTGTGCCTCAAGGGTATCCATTAGGGCCAATTGGTTTTGGTGATTTTTCTGCTCCTGCATGCTCATAAACCTGGCAAAATGACCAAACTTTACTGGACTTTGGAGCTCTAGGACCAGAAGCTGGTCACTGTTGTCCAAAATGCTCTGTTGAACATGATGAATATGATGTTTTAATATCATGCATTTGTATTAATAACGTCTATAAATTAAATCAATTCTGGGCCTTTTTTTATTTGCTTTGTCACAGAATGTTCGCTGTATCTGGAGCAGGAGGCCAAATGTGAATATAAATATTTGTACAGATGACTTTTTGTACAGTTGTTAATTACTTAAATTAAAGATTTATGATTGTTAAAACATGACGTTTCCTCTTCTTTCTTGCGTAGTTCAGATTTGTTCCTATTAACTGTCTGAAGTAATACAATCCCACAATACACTCAGAGTTGGAGTAAACCTTACCTTATTATTAAAGCAGATCACTATACAGCATACAGGGTAGAACTCTAAGGGTACAGGCATCAGTACGTAGCATAAAAAGTTATAGAAACCTCTAATAATTAGAGAATTCAGCTTGCATTTGACAGCTTGTACCATTCCCATAGATATGCCATAGAATGGGGGTACCCTGGAGCAGCTGCACATGAACGTAATGTATGTGGATGCACAAGCTACAGGAGAATGGAGTTCACCTACCCTCCAGTACAGTTAGTTTGAGCCCCTAGAAACCCCTAGAAAAGTATGGGCTATTGTACAAACTACATATAATAATACTAATACTCAAGAAGACATGGTATATACGAACATGCTACATGTTGTAGAGGAACATTCAAAGATAGTAGCAACTCAAAAGCCCTGAAACACAAAGGAGCTGTCAAGGACAGCAGCTGCTAACTAGACCTGTCATTGTGTGCGTGTCAGTGTGTGATTATTCATCGAGAAATATGACATATCCTCAATAAAAATTGTAGTCCATATGCTCCATATGCACCCAATCTTTCCAAAGCCATTACAACAATCTTGTCCCCTCTGTGTTTAATTCCCTCAGCCAGCTGGGCCAGGACTAGTCCCTGTAAAGCTGATGTGGACAGTTCAGGGCCCACGGCCTGTAGAGGCCCAGTGGACAGCGGCAAGGACAGAAGGGAGTGGGCTGCCGCCAGGTCGGCGCGTCGCCATTGTGCACGCACCCGGGGGACAGGGACACTCTCCTTTCATGTGCGCTCAGGAAGATTTGTCAACGTCCAATAAAGCTGTGGTCATATTCAGCCCTCGGCAACTGTCATTAATTATGAGAGGGCTGGGCATCTGCGTTCAGACATTTGTTTAACAGAGAGCGGCCAGAGCAGCATCGACTGGTTAACCCTTAGTGAAAAATGAAGGGTTAAATGCAGTCAATTCTTGGAACATATCGTTGCTGTCGGGACAAAAGCTTGCCTCTGTTTAGTTGTTTTTGATGTTGTTGGGTGCTCTTCACATGCGTAAAATAATAATAGTAATAATAATAATTAAAAAATGCAGACTGAACCAATAGAAATGCTGCAATATGACTTCAAAGGAAGACTACTTTAATTTACATTAAAATTAGAGAAGGTTTTAGCCTAAATGTAAGCTTCAGAATGTCCTGTGTAATGTTCTCTCAAAACAGTTTACAGCACTGTTACTGCAGTTATCTTCAGGCACACAAGTTTTATTCATGTCATAACCAATCATAATGTAGATATTTCTGCGGTGCTCCTATATGTAACATGCAAGGGTCCAAGAAAAGAGTCTAGTTTATTCAAATTACTCGTGCAGGAGGCTACTGGACACTCACAACAGTCTTTTATGACCCACAAACACAAACCTAAACAAACAGACCTATTCTAACAAGTGTCAGTTGTCATCAGAACAAGATTTAAGGAGAGTGAAATACTGAAAAGAGAGTTAGCTTTGGGTCTAGACAGTTTAAAGATTGTGATTTTTGTGTTAATACTTTATACAGTAAATAATATTCAGGTTTATTTTTTGCTAAAATGAGATTTGTGCATCATATTATGCAACATTTATCATGGGAATGTTTGCATTTTGATTTACAGTTATGTTACACATACATACTTTTGAAAGTATATATGAACATTTAAAAAATACACAGGAGCCGAAGTAAAAAAGCCACATACAAGGCACAGTGCTACAGACATTTTACACACATCATACATTCATCAACTTATGTACATTGCACACACAGCTCCAGGGACCTGTGTGGTGTGTTCTCCCTGTGTCTGCGTGGGTTTCCTCCGGGTGACTGTCTGTGAGGAGTGTGGTGTGTTCTCTCTGTGTCTGCGTGGGTTTCCTCCGGGTGACTGTCTGTGAGAAGTGTGGTGTGTTCTCCCTGTGTCTGCGTGGGTTTCCTCCGGGTGACTGTCTGTGAGAAGTGTGGTGTGTTCTCTCTGTGTCTGCGTGGGTTTCCTCCGGGTGACTGTCTGTGAGAAGTGTGGTGTGTTCTCCCTGTGTCCGCGCGGGTTTCCTCCGGGTTACTGTCTGAGAGAAGTGTGGTGTGTTCTCTTTGTGTCTGCGTGGGTTTCCTCCGGGTGACTGTCTGTGAGGAGTGTGGTGTGTTCTCCCTGTGTCCGCGCAGGTTTCCTCCAGATTACTGTCTGTGAGGAGTGTGGTGTGTTCTCTTTGTGTCTGCGTGGGTTTCCTCCGGGTGACTGTCTGTGAGGAGTGTGGTGTGTTCTCCCTGTGTCCGCATGGGTTTCCTCCGGGTGCTCCGGTTTCCTCCCACAGTCCAAAAACACACGTTGGTAGGTGGATTGGCGACTCTAAAGTGTCCGTAGGTGTGAGTGTGTGAGTGATTGTGTGTGTGTCTGTGTTGCCCTGTGAAGGACTGGCGCCCCCTCCAGGGTGTATTCCTGCTTTGCACCCAATGATTCCAGGTAGGCTCTGGACCCACTGCGACCCTGAACTGGATAAGGGTTACAGATAATGAATGAATGAATGAATGTACATTGTAACACAAAGTGACACAGTTCCTATATTAAATCCTTGTTGGGAGCTGTAATAATATTTATTAAATGAGACTGACACTTGTTAAAATCCTTTATGGATGTATAAGAATGCTACATTACATAAGGCTACATGACACCTACATAAGCCCCTTAAAACTGGCCTAACCTGTAGACGTTTATAAAGATGGACTCCAGGAAGCTTGAGCTGGAATAAGTGTCTATAGATGACTATGTTTTATATGAGCTGTCAAACCTCTCTTATAAACACACACATACAGTAAAGTGTTCAGAGTGTTTTCCTGGTGTCCCTCGTTCTGTTTTCACACTCAGACACAAATACAAACACACACCCTCACATTTTTCAGGGGCTAAATCGGCCGTGAAAAATACATGCTCCTCCTCGCGGGACTCAGGGCCCTGACGAGGGAAAGATCAGAGGAGAAATGAAGAGATGTTTCTCCTCTCCTCCTCCTCTTTCCCTCCCTCCTTCCTCTCGCTTTCAATGGTTCGGGACAATGCTGTTCACTCACGGGACAATGGCAGGCCCTCCACCCTCCATTCCCCTCTTTCCCCTTTCCTCTCTCTCTCTCTCTCTCTCTCTCTCTCTCTCTCCTTGCATTTCATCATGGTAACAAGGCAGGTCAGCTCGCAGAGGGCCCTGACACTCCAAAAAAAACAACACAATAGCGGTTAGCTCCTCATTTATGGGCCTCCATTGACGCCGCTGAGGGCTGCCGTCAGCTGCAGGACGTCCCAGCGGGGGGAGGCAGCTGCCAGCCTGGTCTGGAGAACGAGAGTCCGCAGTGGGACGCTCAGCTCGCTTTCTCCTGCTCCCCTTCACCTCTCGCCTTGATTCTGGTTGCGGGACCCCCTCAGGTCCCCTCTGTCCTACGCACCCCTTTCCCCGCCCCCCACCCGACCCCGACCCAAACACAGGTGGGAATGGAGAGCTAAGCACATTGCCCCGGGATTAGCGGGACGCCGTGGCCCGGCCTGCTGCAGGAGGATAATTAGACACATTGACTTGTGCGAAAGCTGGTGTTTCCTGATTGGAGGCAGATGGTAAGGGACTGGGACGGTGGGCCGGCAGCAGGGGGACGTGAAGGGTGCATGTGTGTGTGTGTGTGTGTGTGTGTCGTGGGATATGGATTTAGATAACATGCCTAGCTATAACTTATGTGATTACCACACCGGCAACTGGTTGCGCTACTTAGATCAGCCAGTTATTAGTAAATTATTAACTAATTAGATACTTTTTAGAAATAGAAAACCTGAGAGGGTTGTTTTATTTCACAGTGTGTATTTGTGGGCTCTAAATTAAAGTGCTAAGACTAAGCCTAACCCTAAACATCAAGTCAAGCAGTTTAGAAGTGGCAGGACTTTATTTCACCACCTTCCACAGCAGATCACAGCCCATTATCTGTAATTCATCTTCACTCACAAGGGCAGACGTCTTGCATGGATATGCAGGGGAGCAGCCAAATGGTTAGACAAGTGGTTGTGGGGCCAGAAGGTCATTGGTTCCGTCCTCGTGACCAGCAGCAGAACCTGGGGGTCGTGTGGGTGAAGGAACAGCACTGTCCTCCTCCCTCAATCCACAGCTTAAGCGCCCTTGAGCAAGGTACCTAACCCCAACTGTGCCCTGGTGATGGCTGGCCACGACTCCAGGTGTGTTTTCACAAGTGCCCCTAGTGCACTTGTGTGTGTATGTGTGTGTGTGTTCACTGCCGTGAGTGTATTAAATGCGGAAAACATAGTTAATTGCATTGGTCATACAGTGACCAGTAATTGCACGTTTCATTGCATTTAATGTAACAGCGCCCCCAGTGGTCATGAGCATGCATAGCAATTATAGCTGCAAAACATTACAATATACATGTTTTTAAAATACCTACGCTGCTCCTTTTCTTCTTGGAGATCATTTGTATTTCTGCCCGAGCAGCTATTAATTCTATATTGGAAACGTTGCTGACATTAGCGCTACAGCCAGACTTTTCATGAACTTCCAAGTACGCATTCTTTATGTTGAAAACAGCTGTGGCTACATCAGCTTTGAGTCAAGAAAAAAAGACAAAACATACTAAATGTTAACTAAATATTAACTGTGTCTGCGTGGGTTTCCTCCGGGTGACTGTCTGTGAGGAGTGTGGTGTGTTCTCCCTGTGTCTGCGTGGGTTTCCTCCGGGTGACTGTCTGTGAGGAGTGTGGTGTGTTCTCTCTGTGTCTGCGTGGGTTTCCTCCGGGTGACTGTCTGTGAGGAGTGTGGTGTGTTCTCTCTGTGTCTGCGTGGGTTTCCTGTGTCCACCCCTTGCCTTTATCACAGCTTCCATTTTATTCATTTGCACAAGCCCAGTGATCTCCAGCACATTCAGTGACACTGGGTGAACGGTCGGAATTTTCTTCACTTTTCTTAGTTAAGGCCTCGGTAGCTCTATACAATTTAGCTTCAGGGTCAATATCGGCTTTTTAAAGCATCTTTAAAAGGTGTAGAGCATTGGAATACGCTCGTTTGAAGATTGAGCATCAAAAGTTACTTAAATTACTTGAATTTCCTTTTGTTTGAATCTGGTTTTAGGCCGTTAACAACACCAGAAAGACCCCTGATGGCTGTGAATGGACCGGTGGAGTTAAAGGGCCCTCTGATCAATACAGAAATGAGTGTAGCCTTCTGTGGCCCTAAGGCTGGATTGACTGAGTTAATTAGGGAACTGAAGGACCCAATTAGTGGAATTGAGGGGCGGGGTGAGAGGTAGGGCACATATTGTGTAACAAATGCACATATTGCGCAGCGTCTGGATACAGGGAGACTTCAATTAAAAGATGCGAGACCTTGTGGAAACGGCAGGCTGAACCTTTTAACACATTGTTAAACCATGCTTCCTCTTTAACACGCACACAGACACACACACACTGTGCATACTGATGAGGAAAACACAGCTGGGATGGCTCGTTGCACACACACATACACACACACACACATAGAAACAACTTATGTCTCCAACGTGAACATATGACACACACACACACACTCACTCACATATGCACACACACCCTTCAGGGCCCATATGAAAAGCACAGTGGGCCAGGGGGCTCAGGTGGGTGTTAAAGCGGCCCCATCAGGCCCTTCATCCATATGGACCTGCCTGCATTCTAATGATGTGATAAACTCTCCTTGTCAGTTCCATTATGTCCAAATTCATTACCCGATTGGGTGTAACTGGGCTGCGAGCCACGTCTCAGGCTCAGTGCACAGCTACGTTTTACATTTTCCACAGACAGACTGTATGTAAATGATTGGTCACTACAGCTCAAGTGCTTCTGAGTGGCTCTGAGACATTTGTTAAAGAATCTACCCAAACATGGCATTTTCCTTCAATTTTTAAAGCAGTTTTTTTTTTTTTTTTCTAAGTTCAGCCAAAGTCCTTATAGGCAAGTCTGTCCACTTGGCGGCCATTTTGGCAACGCCTCCGGGCACTTATTACAACTCATAGAAGAGAAGGCACCTGTATCTTTGAATAAAGATATAAAAATACTTGAAAGTGAAGGTTAAATTACCATTTCAAAAACATATTTTAGAAAACGGATAGTTCTGGCCCTAAAATCTAAGATTCGCTGAGCTGCTTTGTTAAATACACAATAAATACACACTTGTGAGCACCTCATCACGTCTGACTTCCGTATTAATGCCTCAGTATTTTTCAACTCTATCTGTTTTATTCCATTCTCTCTGAAACACTGGCATCGGTAGATGCTCTGTTTCATACTGTTTCCTGTTGTAAACAGGTTGTTGTATTCTCCTCATGTTGTGGTTAAACCCTTTAAAGGGCTTGTGGAAACTAGTGGCCGTGTACAGTGCTATATTCCAGGTTCCCTGCACAGGCAATCTTAACAATATAAACACCATTACCATAGTCCACATAACAAACACGCCCTTGTCAAATATACTTTACAGAGCATGTGTTGTGCACATCCTGAAGGTCACTGCAGTGCAGCCACAACCATCCTCCACACCTTCTTCAGTGAAGCAGCGCTAACCAAGCTCACTGCAATATTTCTGGAACCTACACTTTCAGTGACTTCCTTACACTCTTTCAAATAAATTGACTACAAATTGGGTTCCTTGAGTGATGCCATAGAAAAAACACTTTTGGTTCAATAAAGGACCATGTTTGTCTAAGAGATATGTGAGTGTGAAGTACATTTTAAAGTTTAAAAACCTCGATCCTAAGAGTTTTTACCCATTTAAAAGTTTCAGCAAAAACCTTTCTTTATGGAAATAAAAGTGATTTTTCTATGGCATCACTCAAAGAATCTTTTGTAGCTCCTTTATGTTTAAGAGTGTATCATTAGCCAAGGTCTCAACAAATCTTCAAGGTATAAGCCAATGCTTCCCGCTTCTAATAGTTAGTAAACAGTACAGCAAAACTCTTCTGAACAGTAATCATCTGATATGTGCAGGCAGGCAGGCATCACTCACACACACCCACCCACCCACACACACACACACACACACACACATATATTAAAGGTTAAATGTATTTAAAGGGACATTTTGTTACGATTAAATAAACAGAACTCATAAAATAATAATAAACTCATCATAATCTGCACTCAGATTAACTCAAGAAATTTATTATTTAAAAATTAAATTAATTTAAACTTTAATTAAGGTTATTTAATTTAAAAAGTTAATTTAATTTTAAAAATAAATCATAAATCATTAAGCCTTTCTGAACGTCTGTCTGTCGTTTGCGTTCAGAAGTTTGTTCCTCGTTAGGTGCCGTAGTATCACAGAAACTATGGTTTAATCGCATAAACACAGCCAATTTAAGTACACTCAAACACACTATACTCGATTACATTTGAGTATAACCTCATACAGCTCTGTTTATGAATATTAAATGTCATCGTTTCCTGGTTGCTGTTTATTTCTGCACTATGACCTGCTCCGACAGGCGCCTGAGCTCCGGGTGACGACGACGACGCGTCGATGACGTCATGCGCTGAAGATGGCGGAGGGGTGAGTTTTTTAAGTCTGTGGATTATTTTTATTTCAGATTTTACAACGTTCTCACTTTCGTCTTCGCTCTTAAACCCGGCGTGAATAAAATATACAGTTTTGAATGAAGCGAACGGGGTGATTTGAGGTCAGCAGCGACGCGGACATTTCCTTATTTTTGTCAGTTTGTGCACGGGGAGCGGGTTTGTTTACAACAATAACGCAATGCTGTCTGTGGCTCAGCTGGAGATTTCGAGTCGGGCAGCGGTTATACTCGGGTAATACCGCATTTGTCTGGCGGACTATGTCGTAAATACGCGTATTTCCATGCTCTGGTTGTTACCAGCGTTAGCCAGAGTTTATATGTGTCGTAAGGGCCTTCAATTTTTAGTAGTGTTTCTTACGCTTTGAGATATATTTTAAAGAGAAAAGTGACAACGTTTTTTTCACATTCCTGAGCAACTCTGCCATCAAGGAGTACATCGAGTGTTTTTGGTGTAAAATGGTGGAATGTAGAGAAACTTCTGGGCTTCTCCTGGATTTCTGAAAGTGAACGGAACCAGGCGTCGCCACGTCTCCAGCACAAATACAGACATTTTATTTAATCTCCCCCACCACCCGTGATATACACACACTTCTGGGTTTTATAGAGAAAGTCGATGTGAGGCGAATAATGAAAGCATTTGAATGTATTTAGCTTTTAAATTCTTATCTTATTAACTACTCCCAAACCCCCCCTACCAGCGAAAACCAAAGTTAAGATGTCTGTGTTGTTGTTTATAAACTAGAAGACATATTATGAGCAAAATAACCGTTCAGTGCCGTGGCTTACCTTTCCAACTTTGAAAGTTAAACTTAGAGGCTTTGTACCTGTGGTTCCTATCACCACCAGGTTAAACAATGCTGACTAAGCATTTCATGGCAAAGTATTCTTGTATATATTCGTGTATAGTATGTCCTTGGCCTTATGATCTATACATTAAAGTTGCTGCAGTAAAGTATTACAAGGTAAGACTTTTAATGTTAATAATAAAACTGTTTTACATTGTAATTTAATACATTAATAAACAATAAAATGATAAAATATTTACTATTATTACAGCAATATCATCGGCATTTCACATTTAGGTTCAGACGTGTTTAAATATCACAGGGTAGGGGTACTTTAAAAATTGTTATTAGTATATTATTAGTTTATAAATGGTTCAGTGCTGCGGCACGGTGTCGCAGGGTTCGAGTCCCGCTCTGGGTGACTGTCCGTGAGGAGTGTGGTGTGTTCTCTCTGTGTCTGGGTGGGTTTCCTCCGGGTGACCGTCTGTGAAGAGTGTGGTGTGTTCTCCCTGTGTCTGTGTGGGTTTCCTCAGAGTGACTGTCTGTGAGGAGTGTGGTGTGTTCTCCCTGTGTCTGCATGGGTTTCCTCCGGGTGACTGTCTGTGAGGAGTGTGGTGTGTTCTCCCTGTGTCTGCATGGGTTTCCTCCGGGTGACTGTCTGTGAGGAGTGTGGTGTGTTCTCTCTGTGTCTGGGTGGGTTTCCTCCGGGTGACCGTCTGTGAAGAGTGTGGTGTGTTCTCCCTGTGTCTGTGTGGGTTTCCTCAGAGTGACTGTCTGTGAGGAGTGTGGTGTGTTCTCCCTGTGTCTGTGTGGGTTTCCTCCGGGTGACTGTCTGTGAGGAGTGTGGTGTGTTCTCCCTGTGTCTGCATGGGTTTCCTCCGGGTGACTGTATGTGAGGAGTGTGGTGTGTTCTCTCCGTGTCTGCATGGGTTTCCTCCGGGTGACTGTCTGTGAGGAGTGTGGTGTGTTCTCCCTGTGTCTGCGTGGGTTTCCTCCAGGTGACTGTCTGTGTGGTGTGTGTTCTCCCTGTGTCTGTGTGGGTTTCCTCCCACAGTCCAAAAACACACGTTGGTAGGTGGATTGGCGACTCAAAAGTGTCCGTAGGTGTGAATGTGTGTGTGTGTGTTGCCCTGTGAAGGACTGGCGCCCCCTCCAGGGTGTATTCCCAACTTGCGCCCAATGATTCCAGGTAGGCTCTGGACCCACCGCGACCCTGAACTGGATAAGTGGTTACAAATCATGAATGAATGGTTCAGTGCTTGACATTGGCACTGACTCTAGGCTAATCCTTGTATTATGTCTGTTGATCACAGGGAAGGAGGATGGTGGGGCGGCTGGCTACAGCAGAGCATCCAGGTCTTCAAAGACAGAGTGAGTAGTGTAGTGTTGACAAGCAGAGACCAGATTTCGTCGTAGTGACCTAAACTTTTACTTTTATTGTTTTCTTATATTAACTGTTAGTTTCTGTGTCTCTGCAGTCATCTGAAGCATATGAATTCCTCAAACGAGATTTAACAGAGTTCTCGACTGTGGTGCAGCATGACACGGCGTGCTCTATCGTCGCCACAGCGGGTGCCATCAGGAATAAACTGGCGGTACTGACCCTGCTTTTTTTGATGTGTTTGTGTTGAAATATATACATAAAATATCCTGGGCCTTTTTTTCACATAAACATTACATGTGTTTACTTCATTAGACACATGGTAATGTGATTTGAATTCTTTACATATTCAAGATATTGCTAGATGCTAATGTAGTGTGAGGGGTCTTGCCCAGTGACTTGGTGCCTAAACATTTGCTCTGGATACGTATTGTATCTTAACCTAACTGCCCAGGTGGGGCATTGCACCTCGTCTGTTGTATGAAATGCTTGCATGCTGCTTGTCTTTTTTGGTGTTTCTGTTCAGAGAGTGTATATCTGTGCTGTGGTTATAGGTGGAGGGCTCGTCAGAGACCACGGAGAAGATGAAGAAAGGCATCTCCAATATTCTGGGGGTGATCACGGATACGCTGGCCCCGCCCCCTGATAAGACCATTGACTGTGATGTGATCACGCTGGTGGCCACTCCGGCTGGTACGACAGAGGTGTATGACAGCAGCAAGGTCAGTAAAAAACAAAAATGGGGCATGTAAACAAGTTGATGGTTGCTGTGGTGTCATGTGATTGGAAAGTTATAGTTTTGAACTAAGTAATGGGTAGTAGCTTATGAGCTGAGTCTGGTGCAGAGTCTAATTTATCTTCAGAGGTTATTGTAATTTGTGCATGGCTCCTGTAAAAAATAAACACAATATATACATTAAAAATCACAGTGCTTGGTTGTGGTTGTGGGTTCGATTCCTGCTCTGGGTGACTGTCTGTGAGGAGTTGGTGTGTTATCCCTGTGTCTGCGTGGGTTTCCTCCAGGTGCTCCGGTTTCCTCCCACAGTCCAAAAACACACGTTGGTAGGTGGATTGGCGACTCAAAAGTGTCCGTAGGTGTGTGTGTGTGAGTGAATGTGTGTGTGTGTGTGTCTGTGTTGCCCTGTGAAGGACTGGCACCCCCTCCAGGGTGTATTCCCACCTTGCGCCCAATGATTCCAGGTAGGCTCTGGACCTACCGCGACCCTGAATTGGATAAGCGCTTACAGATAATGAATGATGAATGGAATGGAGTGGAAAATGTAGCAGATGGCCATATACTTTGGCAGAGCAAAGCATTATTTACAGTTTGAATGTGTGTTATTATCTCTGTCTGGTTCACTGCACTATATCCTTAAAACCAGCAAATGTCCAGCACGTGACAAGCTGTGATTAGTTGGAATTGGAAAACAGACGTAACTGTGTTATAAGAAGAGTTGAGGTATTTATTGTGTCTTTATGTACTGTATTTTAAATCTGGGAACACAAGGCTCGTCCCTATTTTCTTCAGTTTAAAACAACTTTTGAAATATATAAAGGCTCTTGCTGCTTATTTAGTGGGTGATTGGTGTCAGAGTTAAACTCTTCAGTGTATTTGAGTGAACTCATTGATTTGAGTTTTGTTTATTCCAGGCTCGTCTTTACAGTCTACAGGCAGACCCTGCGACATACTGCAATGAACCTGACGGTGTGTCTCTCTCTCTCTCTTTTTTTTTCCACGTTATGTGCATGGGTATTCTAAGCTAGTTTTCTAGGACTATTCATTGGGTAAATGTTATATGGGGAGTTACTTCGTATAATAACCTTTGTTACTGTAGTCCAAGGCTTGATAAATTATATACAATGTGAGTAATAAGCACAACAACAAAGGGAGAGAAAATCTATTGTTTTTCTTTACATTTTATTTCTCTATTAATTTTTAATAACAGCATTAATTGTAATTATAAAGTGTCTTTCATAGTTGTCGCAGTAATGAAAGAAAATTGTCACTGAGAGAAACGGTGCGGGTTGTGATGCCGGTGTCTGTTTCATCAGGTCCTCCAGAGCAGTTTGATGCTTGGCTCTCCTGCTTTAGTCTGGAGGAGAAAAAGGCAGAAATCTCTGAGCTGCTGGTCAACAGCCCCTCCATCAGAGCCCTCTACACAAAAATGGTATGAAGTTTTATGTTTAAGTTTATGTTAAGCTTTTTTTTAAACACCAAAATGGCATGAACAGTCAAACTTTTGATGTAACAGTGGCCCCAGCTGGGTTTGATTCATTTTATTGATATTACTGTCTTGACATTAACACCTTAAATGCTAAGCACCACTTAATGGACCTCCATGAATATTTGACATTATTGTAGTTACTGACAGATATAAGTATGAATTAAAATGAAAATAGCAGCTTAATTTGCTTTAAAACTGACAATTTTATTAAATTGACGGAAAAACCCGAGCTCGCTACGGAAATTCTTGAACGCAACCGTGACGTCACTGGTGGACAACAGCTGAACAACGCCGCGGTAAAACACCGTTATGACTGACTGTTATGACAGTATCTAGCTAAATAACACACATTATTCATGACAATAGCCTAGCAATAAGTTAAACTCAAATTTAGAGGTACCGTTATTCTTTTAAATGTGATCGAAGTCGAACTCGAATTCATCCGACACTATAAACCTCCGTAATGCAGCTACGTAGCCGAGTATAATCTGAGACACCGAGTTTAGCGAGTCAAGCTAACGCTAACTAACACCAACTAAAACAGGCGAAGTGAGTGTCCTTACCCTGTTTACCTCCATGTTACAGAGGCTCAGTCTTTTAAACCTTATTCCTTCAATTAGTAAGAAATAACATGTTTTCTGACTATCAATAAACACAAGTTAGGAACTCAAATTCAACTGTATTTATTTGTTTGACACTTTCATATCGTTGGTGCTTAGCCTTTAAATTTGGTTAAGGACCTATTTACAAATGTAAATTATAATCTGTAAACACCTGGGTTTACATTATAAATGGTGTGGTTAATCAGCCTCTCTTTCTTGTCTCATAATAAAATTGGAACATTCTATTTTGATGCTTTGGGTCAAAGAGCACTGTTTCAGCACTGGATCTGAAAGCAGGGCACAATGCGGCTGTTGTTCCCTTTCACTTTTCTCAGTAACAATGTGAGGAAGAGTTTGATTTCCCGTGTTATAAAATAAAGCCGCCATTGTCTGTCCAGACATGATGTTGACTGGCTTTTTGCCATTTGTTTTTTTGGGTTAAATTTTCACGTCATATTTATTTGCCGTCTAGTTTCCTTTTGATGTGTAAATGATTTAATGTCACCTTTAAATATGTTTAAAGAGAACACACCAGTGCTGTGCAGTTCTGATGTTGTTATTTAAAATGTGTTTATCTGTTGTTAATTTTCTTTATTCTGTTTGTATTTGTATTCATTTGGGTTTTCAAGGTGCCAGCAGCTGTGGCTCACTCCGAATTTTGGCAGCGATACTTTTACAAAGTGTTTCAGTTGGACCAGGTATAATCTGTTTCACTGTCTGACTTGCTGTCTCTCTCTCTCGCTCTGTCTCTCTCTCTCTGCCTGACTCTCTCTTTTTTTCCACTGTGTTAATGTGTGGTGTAACACAATACAAAATGCACCATTCGGATTGGAACGATAGACCACAAAGAAAATAAATCCATGTGGCACCTGACTGACCTTCAACAATGAATTTTGGCTGGAATTATGTCAGTTGTTTGTCACTTAAACAACATTGTGACAGCTATTAAACATTAAAAGTTATTTTAAAGTTTAAAAAAAAAATGCTTATAAAATCGATGCTGAATTTTGGTTGATATAATCTCCATTGTTGTTGCGATGTTGAAAAGCAATATTAGCACTGATCCCCTTTCAAAATCAAAATCAGAATCTGAAAATCAAAATGTGAATCAGAATCGACTCGTGTGTTGATTCAACAGTGATTCAAATTGAAATGGCGGCTGAAAAGGAGGCAAACGTAAAATAGCTAGTGATTGTAGCTTGCGTTTTGAAAGTATTTTGTGTAACTGCTTCGTTTGTATTAATGACTTTTATTTTGACACAGTTTGTGATGTAATGGTCGAGTGGAACAATTGCTCCAGTTCTGTTTTTGCTCTTTTTTTTTTTTATTCTGTTCCAGTAAACAAGGAACGTCCCTGGACGTTCAAAATAGGTCTAAAAGTAGTCTGTCCGTCAAGGACATATTTTAAACGTCAATGGACGTCCAAAAT
The DNA here is from genome assembly GCF_029633855.1 of Hoplias malabaricus. NCBI lineage: Eukaryota > Metazoa > Chordata > Actinopteri > Characiformes > Erythrinidae > Hoplias > Hoplias malabaricus. The sequence goes on from NW_027100863.1 coordinate 70,497, forward strand.
CCATCTTAATAAGTTAGTTAAGTGGTGACCGATTGATAACGTCAGTGGACGTCCAAAATGCGTTTTATACAATTAATTTATTTCGGGACCAATTAATAACGTCAACGGACGTCCAAAATACGTCTAATAGTTGTCTTTTCATTGTCTGTGTTTGGACGTCTTTTCAACTTTCATTTTCAACCTTAAGAGAACGTTGATTAGACGGCAGTCATTACGTTATTTCAACGTTGGATCAACGGCTAATTGTTTACTGGGGTTCCACATTAAAAGTTACCAGTGGCGTCCATCGCTCTGAGGCTATAAAATGTCCTTCAGCCCGTGTCCATATGAGACCGGAGTGATGTTGCTGCAGATGTATGATCGTGCTCAGTGGCACTCAGGCTCTTGTAGTGCAGTATTTACAGACCGTAATGGGTTTTTTTTGTTTGTTTTTACGTCCGCTTCCTTCACGGGACACAGCTTATCTATCTGTATGTTTTCTCTGCAGCTCTGGGTCGAGAGTGCGGTATTATTACTGTAAAAAGTGAGCACTAAAGCTGGATTCCACACTGTTATGGTTAAAGTTTGGTGATAAATCCATAGTCCACTTGCATCCCGAACCATATGGATCACAGATTAACCATGTTCTGTTAAACTACTAATGTTTACTTCAGCGAATAAACTGCAGATAATGCATTCTGCTTTTTATGTTTCGACTGCTCTGTGAAACACAATATAAACAAAATATCGTTCTACATCCTGTGTATCATCAAAGTGTTTGCCCATATTGTCCACCCCTTGTTGGGATAAAAGCTAACAGCTCGACCAGTGTAGATAATGTAGCCCACAGAACAGCAGTCAGTTCCAAAACAAGCATTAATCCTTTAATTATCCCTTTATTAGAGATGTTGATCACAATAGGAAATGGGCTGTAGCTGCTATAGTGCACAAGTGTGTTAAGTGCCACCAGGTGGTCCAGTTCTAGCGGGCCTTTGTGGCTGAAATCCGGAGTTGGCATTGGACTGTAGAACAGATTCCATTAATAAAGCATTGGCCTCGATTCCTCCGTGTGCTCAGCAGATTTTTCCTCCAGTAGCTTTAGAGGGGAATCTGGAAAAGAACCAAATGTTTGCGAGGATTGTCATGTCTGAGGCCCTATGCACCAGTGCTTTGCTTTGTGTGTGTGAAATGATGTAGACTGTGTGTGTGTGTGTGTGTGTCCTAACAGGAGGAAGCCAGGAGGGTGGCGCTGAAGCGGAGAGCAGAAGAGACCAGCCACTCAGAAAGTTTGGGTTGGGAGGAAGAGGAGGAAGGTACAGATTGTGTTAGCGCTTAGTTTGATGAGACTGTTCCTCTACCTTTTATCGAGTCAAATCCCTTATAGTAAAGACTAAATGTACAGTACTGTGCAGATGTCTAAGGCACCTGAGAAAATGTGATTTTTAAATGCTGTTTATCTGAGCAATAAGGGCTTGTTTGCTTAAAAAATAATTATATTTATATTGAGAAAATATAAGAATTTAACACATATCATTATTATAGTGTGTAAAGGTATTCTGTGTGTGACTGTGTTGGTTTAACTAGTGATGCACAGTATATCGGCAGCAGATATTATTTGTCGATATATGAATGTTTTTTAGTTAGTCCATTTATATGGATACACTTTAATAAAATGGGAATGGTTGGTGATATTAATTTCCTGTTTGTGGCACATTAGTATATGGGAGGGGGCTTTTCAAGATGGGTGGTGACCATGGCGGCCATTTTGAAGTCAGCCATTTTGGATCCAACTTTTTTTTTTTCAATGGGAAGAGGGTCATGTGACACATCAAACTTATTGGGAATTTCACAACAACATTACGAAACTACGGATACTGGAAGCCCGTGCTAGCATTTCTCCTGCGGTGTTGCTATCAGTGTGTGAAGAGTGGGAGAAGAGGGTTGCATTGATCATCCAACACAATGGGCAGCACTTTGAACACATTTAATAAGTGGTCAGAAACTTGTAAATAACTCATGAAAGAATAAAGTTACGTTAAAACCACCACCACCAAGCACACCATTGTTTTTCTTGTGAAATTCCCAATAAGTTTGATGTGTCACATGACCCTCTTCCCATTGGGAAAAAAAACAAAAGTTGGATCCAAAATGGCCGCCATGGTCACCACCCATCTTGAAAAGTTTCCCCCCCTCCCATATACTAATGTGCCACAAACAGGAAGTTAATATCACCAACCATTCCCATTTTATTAAGGTGTATCCATATAAATAGCCCACCCTGTAGAGTCATTCAGCGTCTGAATTCATTACTGAAACACAATGATAAATGATTACAAATACACTCTCTCTCTCCCTCACTCTCCTAAACAAACCCAGTGCTGCACTAAATAGCACCCCTCTAGAAACCATTCACGTGGAACCAGCAGTAAATATTTTATAAAAATATAAATGAGCTACATCTATACTTAAAAAACACAATTAAAAAGTACAGAAATTTACAAATTCTGAGTAAAAAGGCTTGTCCTATGTCAACATATGATTAAAAATAGTTTTGTTTGAATCCAATGTGAATTTGCTTTAATTACAAAAAGATAATTATCATTTATTAATATCGTTATCAGCTACTCCAAGATGCTAATAATCGGTTATCGTATCAGCCCAAAATTTTCAAAATTGGTGCATCCCTAGGTTTAACCCTTTCCAAACCTCTTCTCATGGCAGTCTAGTATTATTTGAGGTTATCATTCATGATGATTTAACAAAACTCTCTTACAATTTATCTGTTACTTTTCAGGGGGAAAAAAAAGAATTTACATTTCCATTTTTGTACTTATTGTAATAATATATATTTTTATTCAGGTCAGCTAATTTTATATATATATATTATAAATGTAATCGCAAAAATAAAGTTAAAATGCTAGTACTTCCTTGTATTTTTGGGAGGGAGGTGGCGACTGGAAGCCGTACTATATTTTATTATTTTATCATTTGCTTTATTATATTATCTCAGTGTATTCTTGGTGATATTTCATTTAGAGGCTCTTAATTTGCTGAGTAAAAATTTCAGGGAGAGCCTGAATGTTAGGCACAAAATTAGTACCATAGTGCAGCTCGTGGGCGCAAAAATGGAAACAGGAGCTTTGTGTGATGTCCATTTATTGTATTTAATATATATTTAATCATAAATAAAATGTAATCTAAATTCTGAACTCAACAGTAGTGACACTGTATTTACTAAATAAAACTGCTAATACATCATTAGACTACATAAAATGTGTGAATTATGGGAGAAAGTTGTATGCCAAATTTGGTTTTAATAAAAAACAATAACATGCAATACGTTCATTTTGATGCTAATTGAGAAGATTCATTATTTTCACTAATAATAAATATAACCTTAAGTACCTAAGACATTTTCACGGTAATGTAGACAATTCCACACACACAAAGTTTGTCTCCTAACTCTTTGAATAAGAAGATATGTAGAAATCCTTAACAAGCCACAGTAATATTTCAAAAATTCATTTGAAGATTGCACCGGAAAAATGTGGCTCCCTATTTAAACTGCTGCGCACGTTTTGGTAAAACAACACTCTGCCTTGTGCGGGTGACTATCCCGCGTGCTGCAGCCTTGCTAATAACCCTTTCATCATGTTCCCTCCAGATGAGTTTCTAGGGGCCACATCTGCATCTCGCTTGGACTTCACCCCTCCCCTTGAGGAGCCCCGGCTCCCTACACTAATCGTAGAGACGCCCTGCGAGCCGGCCTTCTCCCCTGTCGATGCTGCGTCTGATGTGACTCCCTCAGTCAGCAGTGACAGCGTCAGTCTCCCCACTCAGCTGGAAAACAACCCCGAACAGTCTGAGAGCACCAGACAACTCGCAGCCACCGAGGAGGTCACTCTGAAGCTCTCCGAGGCTCGGCTGGAGGCTGCGGAGGAGAAGCAGACCACCCCTGAGCTTGCCTCTGTTCAGGGGACAGAGAAGGAGCAGACCACCCGTGAGAATGGCACCAGAGCGGAACAAAGCAAAGAGGAGGGACCACAAGATCTTCGAGTGTTTGAGCTCAACTCTGACAGTGGCAAGTCTACACCCTCCAACAATGGCAAAAAAGGTGAGAATGTGGAATAATTATAATCACAATAAACAATACACGTGTGGAAATGTCTTTAGTGTTTGCACTGGCGCTACAAAACAAATGGAAGCATGTACTTCACCATTTAACAGTGTTCAGTCCTCGTTATTACAGTGACACTGTGTGACTTGCCGTTATTTGATATTGTACCTTTAGAGCAATATCCTTTTCTTGGTTGATGCTTTTCAAAGTTTGGAGTTTAAGGAAACTGTTATAACAGGAATCACAGGAAGCATTTGTGGTGTTTTATTGTTGCGTTTGTTTCAATGGCAGGTTCCAGCACTGACGTGAGCGAGGACTGGGAGAAAGACTTTGATTTGGATATGACAGAAGAGGAGGTTCAGATGGCTCTCTCTAAAGCTGATGCCACCGGAGAGGTAGTAACCCACCCATTAAAATAATGTCACCATAAAATCTGTGGACAGCAGACAGCTTTCTGTGCCGTCTAGAGGTCTGTACCTGACCTCACTATTCGGCCTCTTGGCTGAATGTCCTCACAGCACTGTTGCAGTGTTTAGACTTAACTTCTGGGGTAGAATAGCTATTATTTCAGAAGAAATGTTGGATTCGTGATCCAGAGTGTGATCCCCCCTCCACAGCAACTCTGCACAGGGTGAAACAGTTACAGAAAATGAATGAATGAATGAGCAGAGATGCCCAAACCCTAATCCATTTAGTGTATTTGGTATTTATGTTTCTCAGTGATATACATTTGTTCGATGTTCAGTCATATACAGTATTTTATTGTCATTTGATGCTTTTCCACTGTATGGTACCTATTGAATTAGACACTGCTTGGCCGTATTCGCTTGGTTGGTTTTGCACTATTAATTGAAATGTAGCCTATTGCGGGAACCACAGCCTGTGGAAACTACAACGGCAGCAGTAACAGTTATTTTTTGGGACAGCTCAGCAGAATGTATTCGTTTCTTAGTTGCTCCAGCACTTGCTGGAGAATTTGTTTGGCACCTATTCAATGAGTGTTTGAACCATTTTAAAAAGAAATGAATAAAAACAAACCAAATGTCAGATAAAAACAAATGTGATCACTGCTGTAGTTCGAAGATTTTTCAAACAGCTAGCATTTCGTCATCATTAATAAGTCTCTCTGGCCAGTCAGCGCCCTGTAGTGTTTACACGTCACGTTTAGTTCCTACTCTGCTCGTCTAGAACCATGAGCGAACAAGGACTAAAACAGAACTCGCCTCTTCGTACCAGGTACCAAACTTGCAAAAGTAGAGTCTAGCCCAGAAGAGTAGGGACCTTGTAGTGGAAAAGCACCAATGAAGCAAATGAAAATGTCGTACGATAAAAGGTCTTGTTGTTTTTCTTGTAGTTTGACGACGAGGACTGGGAGAACTGGGACTGAAGAGCCGGAGCAGTGTTTTCTGGCCTGAAGCTGACTTGAGACTTCACCGTTCCCCGAAACGAACCATGCTTTAATGTCTCTAAACTCTTAGTCCACGCCCACACCTTCTTATTCAGCCAATCAAAAGAGAGGAACGGCTGCAGGCTCTGGTGATTGGGTGGTTTCCCACCAATGAAATTTAGTTCAGAGCTGAGCGCGTTAAAACATTTCCACCCAGCAGCTACGTCGTGTATAAAAAACACATTTTTCTGAGGTAATAGTTGCGCTGTGTTTGGGGGAAGGTTGCTGTAGAGCCGGGGCCCTACTCTAGTTGTGGAAGTTTGTAACGGAACAGGACACTTTCCTGTTTAAGTTGAGGCCAAATACTAAAATTGTATTGGAGGTGGAATCAGACAAAGTGCAAGCAGGCGATGCCATCTAAGCTTACAGTGTGTAAATTGTTGTACTTTCGATGTAGGAGTTTGGGCGGGAAAAAAAAAAACAATAATTAATTTTTTTTTTGGGCCATACTCTACCATGCTGCTTGTCACTCTTCTAGGATTAGAAAATAATCCTTCACATGAAAATATATATATGTAATTTATGTTCCCCATTTTGTGTTCTTTGGCATATTGTACGTTTGCTTAGGTTTTTCTTTGGTCTACGAAGTACTAACATCTCTAATCTTATGCAAGTGATATTAGCGTTCAGAATGGAGAAGACGTTTGGCCTTTTTCAGAGCAGGTTGTCGCACTTTCTTTTCGGATCAGAACACGGCTTCTCGCGCTTCTTGGCCTTGTTCGTTGTTGTGTGGAATGGGGAATTTCTTTTTTGTTTTGTTTTTTGTCACACGTGGAAAACATTAATATTTGACTAAACACAACCAGAACTTCTTGTGCATTCTGATTTATTTCTGTTTTGTCCTTTGTTTCTTTCTCGATGAATATTCCCACCTCGTCTCCAGAGCTACAGTGGGAAATGAGATTTAAGTTCTGCTGTGTATATTAAAGTTCATCTGTCTTGGGGTTTATGTGGCTGTAGAGAATGCGGAATCGTGTAAGTACAGTTACTGTGCAAATGTTCATTATTTACTTTTCTTTTTTTGTTTTCCAGCTTGAATAATGGTAATTTATGGAAGTCCAACAATTACAGTTTAATGATTTTACTCCTGCTTCTCTTCCTTTCGTTTGTTTAGTTGCACTACTGTGCGAACTTCAGCCATCGAAGCTGGAGTAGGTGGTTTTGTTGAAGTAGTCTACTCGATAAGTGTGACAGGGTCTAATCAAGCGAGGTGCTAAAGACGTCATGTCTCATTCATTCATTCATTATCTATAAGGGCTTATCCAATTCAGGGTTGCGGTGGGTCCAGAGCCTACCTGGAATCATTGGGCGCACTGCGGGAATACACCCTGGAGGGGGCGCCAGTCCTTCACAGGGCAACACACACTCACACATTCACTCACACACTCACAGACATTTTTGAGTCGCCAATCCACCTACCAACGGGAGCACCCGGAGGAAACCCACGCAGACACAGGGAGAACACACCAACTCCTCACAGACAGTCACCCACACTGATGTTCACTAGAAATCCTTCTCTCGGACGAAGCCGGCCCTCGCTTTTCCACGTTGACGCCATTGGGTGGGATATTGGCTGTGTCTGAGACAGAAGGCAGCAGCCTTGATGTCTTTCTGTCTCACAAGTGCCTTTAGAAGGACTTTATATTGATGTTAATGTTTGAGTTGCATTAGAGAAAGGCTTTTAAAAGCAGCACAATTTCCACACATTCCCAGGACAGCGGGACACTTAGTGTTTGACAAAATAATTACAACATTGACGTTTATTTGAAGCAGAAAACATCCAGTGTTTATGCAAGCATACATTTTAGACACAGCCAGAGAGTAATAACTATCAGAGTGGTTCTGGGATGACTCATTTTCACAGAGAAATTTGTAAATACATTTTTTTTAGTAAATTCCGTGAGAAGAAAAAACATAAACATTAAACTAACCATTCATTCATTGTCTGTAACCCTTATCCAGTTCAGGGTCGCGGTGGGTCCAGAGCCTACCTGGGTGCAAGGTGGGAAAAGAAAAGGTGCTCAGAGAAAAGCAGGGGGCTGTTCCACAAATATTTCTCAGTTTCGCCAGAATAACTTTACTCCAAGTCAACACTGTCCATGAAGAAGAGAGCTGAGGGCCTTCCTATTGATCAAATCTCAGGTTTTACTGCCTGGTTAACTGCGGAATCCTGCTTTGGATGTAGTGTGGTCTTAGAGGGTGGTTTTAGGAGCTTATATGGAGCACATGTGAGAGCTTCTGTAGGGAAACGTAATGAAACACACACAACCAAGAGTGTGAGGAAACATACAGCTATGTGTAATGGAAAAGGGCTATTCACTGCACCTGCTGTTTAAAGGCCGCTCAGAGGGTCCTAAATTCAGAGCGCTGACATGAGGCCTGCTGGAAAACAGTCCTGACCATAAAACAGGGCACCGGAGACACAAGGTAGTGATGAAAGTGTGACATTTTACCCACTGTGGTCAGAATGGGTGAATCCTCAGATCCTGCTCTACTGAAAACACAGGTGGGTAGTAACTAGATCTACTCTAGTACCTTTTCGACAGATGAGTTCATTAGTATTCAGTTACAGATCCCTGTCTCGTCTTCATAACTTCATTGTTGTTTGGTGATAGCATCTGTGCTACTTTGTGTTTGGCTCACACTACTGTTTTTGGAGCTGAAAGCCACTAAAAACATAATGTGAAAAAACTCTAAGTAACATTTAAATGTTAATAATTGTTAGCAATTGTAGCAAAGTTGGCATTTTACACAGTGTTTTCTGGGCGAACCATCGATTGTTAAACACCAGCAGTGGCCTACAGTCACAGGTTACCTAGCTTTTTAAACCAATGGATCTATATGTTTGCTCTAAAATTAGCATTAGCATTAGCTTTAGAGTCACAGAAAGCCACAGTATTTTACTGTATAAAGCTCTTGAAATTAAAGTGCACATTGAAGAAATAAAATATAAAAGTACATGCATTCTTTAAAGCTGTAATTAAACTAATTTGTCTTTAAAAAAAAAAAACGGCTAATAATTCAGTTAAATTCTAACCACAAAAATAAATTTCCCTGATAGCAAGGAGACGGCGGACCACTGCTGTCCAACTGAGGGCAAAGTTGGAGGTCCACTAGTGTTTTACACAGTGTTTTCTGGGCGGACCGCTGCTGATTAAACAGAATTTTAGACAAAATGCCACATTTTAGCACTTTTCCATTCACAGTCCAAGTTACTAATTTTTCATTCTTAGGTAATCTTTCAATCATTAAAATCTGTTTGAGGAGATTATAAATGAGTTATATCTGGTACAGGACAGTAATCTGAGTGGTCCGGTGGTGGACCAGCAGTGGTCTACAGTCAGTGGTGTGACAGCCTTTTTATGACAGTGGACCGATATATGCTCACTGTCTGACATCATGGAAACACTCTAGTTAAATAGTTACTCAAATCCGATGCTAAAGTTTTAAAATTCATATTATAATGTCAAAATTATTTATTATTTTATTTTAATTTAATATTTATTCATTCTCTGTAACCACTTATCTAGGTCAGGGTTGCGGTGGGTCCAGAGCCTACCTGGAATCACTGGGCGCAAAGCAGGAACACACCCTGAAGGGGGCGCCAGTCCTTCACCGGACAACACATTCACACATACGGACACTTGAGTTGCCAGTCCACCTACCAATGTGTGTCTTTGGACCGTGTGAGGAAACTGGAGCACCCGGCGGACACAGGGAGAACACACCAGGCTCCTCACGGGCAGTCACCCGGAGCAGGACTTGACCCCACAAACTCCAGGTCCCTGAAGCAGTGTGACTGTGACACTACCTGCTGCACCACTGTGCCGCCCAATTTAATATTTATTTGTATTTAATTAATTATGAATGAATTACAAATGTGGTCGGTGTTTTTATGGGTAGCAACACTACCACACGTAGATCATATGGAGCATTTTTGTTTAGTATTATTTGTAGCATTGCTATTAAAATACATGCTAGTTATTTATGTAGTAGTTGTGTGAGCTTGTTCCGGGTTTCCTCATACGACTCCTCCCTTTTTTGTTAACCCTCCTGAGTTTTTGTGTTGAGTACAGTGGCCCCTCTGTGTCTGTGGGGGACTGGTTCCAGTAAGCATGGATTCATTGTAGTACCCAGCAGGGGTGTTTCTAGATTACTTGCTGGACCGGGGGTCACACAGAATTAAGGAGCACAGCTGCTGTACCCCTCTGTTGCAAATCATTCATAGAAGCACAGCTGTACATCTAACCTGTTAAACTCGAAATGCGCTGTGATTTAACACTTATGTGGTGTTACTGTGCCATGGGCGAGAGCTGAAAATGTGTTTGTAATTCCACTCATTTTGTTTATGTGCACTGTATTAAACCTCCTCAGTTTTGCACACTTTGCCAAAACTGCAGCCACATTTCTTAAGAGAACTGTTGAGTTACTATAACATGATTTGGTCTAGAATAGAGCGATTTAGAAACTGCACTCTTTAAGTGAACGTGCTCGTCAGATGTTCTGCTCACAGTTATGTTCTGCCCCAGACAGTGAGCATATATCGGTCCACTGTCATAAAAATGCTGGCACACCACTGACTGTAGACCACTGCTGGTCCACCATCGGACCACTCAGATTACTGTCCTGTACAGGATAGAACTCATTTATAATTTCCTCAAACATATTTTACATTCACAGAGACTTTTATTCTGAAAAACACACTAATACAAATATTACAAACAACTCTGAGAGATATAATAATGAGTATGAGCCTGATATAAAATGATTAAATGATAAAAATGTTGACACTGTGCTGATTAAAATATTTACTAATCTTATTTATAAAGAATAACAAAAAGAACCTAATGAAGGAAAAAATGTAAATTGGACTGTGAATGGAAAAGTGTTAAAATGTAAAATTTTGTCTAAAATTCTGTTTAATCAGCAGCGGTCCGACCAGAAAACGCTGTGTAAAACACTAGTGGACCTCCAACTTTCCCTCAGTGGGTCAACAGTGGTCCGCCGTCTACTTGCTATCAAAAGGGTTTAAAGGCTAAGCACCAGCGATATGAAAGTGTCAAACAAATAAATACAGTGGAATTTGAGTTCCTAACATGTGTTTATTGACAGTCAGAAAACATGTTATTTCTTACTAATTCAAGGAATAAGGTTTAAAAGACGTTGGTTAGCTTATTGCTAGGCTATTGTCATGAATAATGTTGGTTATTTAGCTAGATACTGTCATAACAGTCAGTCATAACGGTGTTTTACCGCGGCGTTGTTCAACGGTTGTCCACCAGTGACGTCACGGTCGCGTTCAAGAATTTCCGTAGCGAGCTCGAGTTTTTCCGTCAATTTAATAAAATTGTCAGTTTTAAAGCAAATTAAGCTGCTATTTTCATTTTAATTCATACTTATATCTGTCAGTAACTACAATAATGTGGAATATTCATGGAGGTCCATTAAGTGGTGCTTAGCCTTTAAAGTCAGACGGCTTGTTCTGGTGGAGTAATATGTGTTAGTGGTAGGTTATATGTCTACAACA
>NW_027100863.1:81766-106608 GCF_029633855.1 Hoplias malabaricus
TAAAGCTCCTACAGATACAGTGGCCCCGAAATTGGATTTGTACATTTGCTCCATAACTTAACCCTGACCTTTCAACAGCTGTATATGTTGACAATGGAGATACGAGGTTTTGTTCTATATCTGTGTAGAATAAGGGCCTGTCTTGTGAATGAATATTTGCATTCATATAAAAATAAAAGCTTGTGAAGGGACCAGACAGAACTCGCGGCAGGGAGTGTGAGAGCCGCTAGCAGCGCTCCTGTTTGTGCACACAGCAAACTGCAGCTATGTCTGATAACTGATGTTTCACAAACGAGTTTTAAATACCTTTAAACAGTTTGAATTAGTTCATTAGTTTAGGTCTCTCGTCTGTTTTGAATGTAATGCATTGAGCACTAAAGGCTCCCATTGTAAGGCACAGTAGAGACAGTTGGCTACTCATGGGAAAACAGGTGTGTGTGTGTGTGTGTGTCTCAGAGAGAGAGAATGAGTGAGAGGGTGAAATTGTGTGTTAGTGTTTAGCAGGTTTAACTCACTTTGTGGGAACCAACATCTGTTTACACCCTCACAGTAAGTGTAGACTGTTCCCAGACTGCTCCCCACAACGCTGTTACTTAGTTTTTAAAGTGAAGTCCTGTTTTAATGTTAGGGATTAGTGTTAGAATTAGGTTTGGGGTTAGTTCGGGTAAGGCTCCATGGAATGAAAGTAAGTCACTGTAATGTCCCTACAGCGCATGGAAATATGCTTTGTGTGTGTGTGTGTGTGTGTGTGTGTGTGTGTGTGAACATGTTCAGGTTATAAGAGAGGGGGGGGTGGGAGTAGCTGAAAGGAACAGGAAGGGGGTGTGATGACTGATTATACCGTTCCTTTATGTCAGTTGAGGCCAATTACAATGAATCTGATTCTTAATGATGTCTCCTGGCCATTCTTTCAGAGACCCATTCATATCTGCCTTTTAACCCACCGTTCCTCCAAAACCAGAGCCCTCCTGTTGTCTCCTATTCACTCTCTCTCTCTCTCTCTCTCTCTCTCTCTCTCTCTCTCTCTCTCTCTCTCACTTGTACTCATACACACACACACACACACTCTCATGTAGAACCCCTCACTTCCCAGATTCTTTTATGTGATTTCACCTCCACTTTGGGAAAGTTGTGTGTGAAGAAGGGTCCGTTTTAAGGTCTCTCCAGTGTTTTCAGCCTCGTTTGTATCTGCTGTAAGTGCAGAATGTGTTTAAAGGGAAGGTAAATAATTCTGAGGAACTGCTGTTCTCTCAGGTTTGTTTACATTCAGAAGCACCCCCCCCCCCTTTTGTTTTTTTGAGTTGTTTAGTTTTGAAGTGTTAGCAGCCTCCTGAAATTTCCACTTAAAGTGTTCCACTTAAAACATCCATTTTCTGTAACTCTTATCCAATTCAGGGTCGCGGTGGGTCCAGAGCCTACCTGGAATCATTGGGCGGGAACACACCCTGGAGGGGGCGCCAGTCCTTCACAGGGCAACACACGCACACACATTCACTCACTCACTCACCACTTAAAACACAAGTGTGTTTTTACTTTTATTTTTTTATTAAAATCATGGACAGTATCTTTATCACAGATGATCCCTTTTAATGTATTTTTTAGTACTTCCTGTGTCCACCTTTTGATTTTATTAGAGCTTCCCCCTCTCCCAATCCAAGTATTCCCAAACACATTCCCTGAGGTGGGGGCTTTGGGTCAGTCCATTGTTTTGGGAACATCAGCAGCTTCCTTGTTTGTCCGTGTGTGTCCGTGTGTTTCATTTTTCAGAGTCTGGGCTTCTTAATAGCCCCATGTACTTTCGGGGCCATGGTAATGACTTGTCTTCTCACAGTGTAAAAGGATGGATACAAACACATGTGGATGTGTCTGATGTGGAGCGAGAGCTTGATTCTCCCCCTCTGGCCTGAGCTGTTTATCTGATAGAGACAGGTTTATGTGTCGATCTATTTATTTATTTATTTTCGGTGTCAGCAGGTCTTATACGTTTGTTAGGAGTTCTGTTTTCACTCTCTTTTACTGAGAACTGCACGTCCCTGACACACCGCAAACAAGTCTAGAACGTAGAACCTCTGTAGAACATTTGCTGGTGTTCCTATGGTAAAGTGGCCAGGGCTGTGAAGGTATTTGAGACTCAATGGTTGAAGTGTCTTGTGAGAGCTAAGTGATTCTGCACAGCATCTGCTGATATAATTCAGTGAGAAACACAGACGCTGGGCCTTTGGCCAGATCCAGCTCAGCTCCAAAGACAACACACACACACACACACACACACACACACACACAGAGTACAAGCTGAAATCGCTCCGTTGTTGGTTCTCCCGTTGAGGCGAACCTGCCTGTATCTGAGTGAACGTGGGGCAGTTGTCGGGCTCCAGACATGTTTGATACTGTGGATACCGTGAGTGTTCACTGTGTGATTGCAGCTGTGTTGAGTTCTCTCACTGGCTCCTGGCACTTTGTATTTGCATATGGTTTTACTGGTTTTACACCCCCTCTTTGTGTTTGAATATGTAGTTTGTTCCCTTTTCCTGCAGCAACAGCCTCTCTTCTTCTGGGAAGGCATCACACTGGAAAGCTGGAACATTTCTCTGAGGTTTTGAAGGCATTCGGCCACAGGAGCTTTTTCTTGCTCAAGTGCTGATGTCGAACGATCGCTTCTGGATCACAGACACCACACAGATCTCATCCCAAAGATATTGTCTGGAGCTTCATCGTCAGAATACAGCTCCACTGTTGCGCTGATCAGTGCTGGCGAGCTTTATACCCCTCTGGCCAACATTTGGTATTCAGCAAGTTGAACCCCATTTACACGAAGTGGCTTTCATTTCATTTAATTCCATGCTGTTCTACAGTGAGGTAGTGTCACAGTCACACAGCTCCAGGGACCTGTAGGTTGTGGGTTTGAGTTCCGCTCCGGGTGACTGTCTGTGAGGAGTGTGGTGTCTTCTCTCTGTGTCTGTGTGGGTTTCCTCCGGGTGACTGTCTGTGACGAGTGTGGTGTGTTCTCCCTGTGTCTGCGTGGGTTTCCTCCGGGTGACTGTCTGTGAGGAGTGTGGTGTGTTCTCCCTGTGTCTGTGTGGGTTTCCTCCGGTTGACTGTTTGTGAGGAGTGTGGTGTGTTCTCCCTGTGTCTGTGTGGGTTTCCTCCGGGTGACTGTCTGTGAGGAGTGTGGTGTGTTCTCCCTGTGTCTGTGTGGGTTTCTTCCGGGTGACTGTCTGTGAGGAGTGTGGTGTGTGCTCCCTGTGTCTGTGTGGGTTTCCTCCGGGTGACTGTCTGTGAGGAGTGTGGTGTGTTCTCTCTGTGTCTGCGTGGGTTTCCTCCGGGTGACTGTCTGTGAGGAGTGTGGTGTGTTCTCTCTGTGTCTGCGCGGGTTTCCTCCGGGTGACTGTCTGTGAGGAGTGTGGTGTGTTCTCCCTGTGTCTGCGTGGGTTTCCTCCAGGTGACTGTCTGTGAGGAGTGTGGTGTGTTCTCCCTGTCTCTGCGTGGGTTTCCTCCGAGTGACTGTCTTTGAGGAGTGTAGTGTGTTCTCCCTGTGTCTGCATGGGTTTCTTATTGAATCTGGAGGCTGCTGATATCCTGTGCCGTGAATAATCACCAATAGTCGTCAGGTGTCCTTAATCCCCCACTAACTGACTCTGTTTGGGGTGATAGAGGAAGCACCCCTGAGACGTGCTATTGCAGCATGCTGAGTGGCTACATTTATGTTGCTACAGGGGTTGGACAATGAAAGTAAAACACCTGGTTTTAGACCACAATAATTTATTAATATGGTGTAGGGCCTCCTTTTGCGGCCAATACAAGGTCAGTTCGTCTTGGGAATGACATACACAAGTCCTGCACAGTGGTCAGAGGGATTTGAAGCCATTCTTCTTGCAGGATAGTGGCCAGGTCTCTACGTGATGCTGGTGGAGGAAAACGTTTCCTGACTCGCTCCTCCAAAACACCCCAAAGTGGCTCAATAATATTTAGATCTGGTGACTGTGCAGGCCATGGGAGATGTTCAACTTCACTTTCATGTTCATCAAACCAATCTTTCACCAGTCTTGCTGTGTGTATTGGTGCGTTGTCGTCCTGATACACGGCACCGCCTTCAGGACACGATGTTTGAACCATTGGATGCACACGGTCTTACTGGTGCAATGTGCAGTTAATGAAGATTGTCCACCAGGCTGCTCCAATTTAGCCCTGAAACCTCCCACACTACAATGACAGGTGTTTCAGTTTCATTGTCCAACCCCTGTACATGCATATATTCTCTAAGGAACAGTTTTTGATTGGCTGTGCTTCTGTCATCAACACGAAAGCATCACCCACTGCAGAAGATTTACCAATGACATCACTGCCCAGTAGCAATATTAATGAAGTGGAAGCTCTTTTCTCAGTATATTATTTTACATTTGTAATATCTCAAATAAGTTGATAACTTATTAAAAAAAAAGATTGCCACCAGGGAGGATGACCACCCAGCACCCTCTACCGACAAGTTGCGCCTACGTGTCTCAGATTTGGCTTTGATCACGATGAGCAGAAGGACGTGGACTACAATCTTGATACAATAATTCACACTTAATATCAAGAACGTTTCTGCCTTCTCTTGTAAACTTGTGTTTTGGAGATTACTGGGGGGTTTTGAAAAGCCTGGACGTCTTAAACGGTGCACTCTTAACCAATAGGATTATCCCAAACACACGAAAAAAGCAGCTTTTTGGCAGCACCACAGTGGCCCTTTACTGCATACAATGTCCTTAGCAGCATTAGAACGAGCGACAGAATTGGAAATGTGTTCCAAACAAAGGCAGTGGGAAGGGTGACCTTATAATTATTGACATTTTCAGCTTGGAGCCGTAGTGTTTATGGTAATACAGTAATATTAGCGCTTGGCAGTGCCTACTAGGGTTTTGTAGAGTTGGCATCTCTGAATTAGACTGTGCGCCAAAGCTCGGTTTTAAAGGCTAGGATGGCTGTCCAGTTGGCACGGCTCCGCTTCACATTTCTTTGGTTTGGCAGCTCTGAGAATGGAATTGTTGAGGTGGCATTCGCATGAGCTTGGCACGGTTGGCGTTTTCTCACTCAGGATGGCACGGCTTAGGCTGAAACCGCAGAGATGTGATCTCGCTCAAGGCTGTGCTAGGTGATGCTAGGGTTGTTGTTAGTAATTCTCCTGCAGAGTGAGAGCATCGCGAGCTGAAATCTCAGCTGTTGTGAAGGATCTAAGATGGATCGGGTTTCCACGATGGGCTGCAATGCTGCATAATGTATCGTTTGTTATTGTTAATCCCTTCCTGGGCCACACTGAGCCATTCATGAAGCAGCTCACTCAGCAGTTCTTCTGCAGTGAAGGGTATTATTAGGTTGTTTGTCCATTTTACTGCACTCCTTTACCTTGTTTCTACAATCATTGCCTGTTTTCTCGGCTCCACTGACATTACAGGAGCACTTTGTTGTTCTACAATTAGACTGTAGTCCGTCTGTTGCTCTGCATACCTTGTGAGCCCACTTTGACTTTGCTCTTCAATGAATGGCCAGGACCAGGTACAATTAGGGTGGTGTGTAGTGGCACTGATGTGGTGGTGGCTTGTGTTGGTCGTCCTCTAGTAGTCCCCTTGGATATCATTGGATATTATTGGTTGGTGGACTGTTCTCAGTCCAGCTATGACACTGAGGGGTTTTAAAAACTCAAGCAGCACTGCTGTGTCTGATCCACTCATACCAGCACAGTCCACACTTGGAAAATGGACCATAAATGCTGAAACAGTGATGTTATTTGAATGTTTTGGTTTAATGGTGTATTTATACATGAGAAATATCATATACTGGCATCAAACATCAAAACAGATATATTAGCTTTAACTCTGTGTTTGTTTATGGTCTCTACCCTGTTTATTTGGATGTGTTCACTGTTACAACTGCAGTCTATCACAGAATCGACACAGTGCATAAAGGGGCAAAGCTCTGTCACTGCAAAAAAAAAACACAGAAAAGAAAGACCCAAGAGGTGCTGGAGACGAGCTGCCTTCACACTCTTCAGAAGACCATGGGAAAGTGGGAAGTCTGGTAACCATAGAAACAGGAGGGGGGGGCTTTCTCTCCTTTTTTTTTTTGCCAGCTTTGCCTCATTTGTGTTCCTGAAATGCTGTTGTATAAATGAGCATCTCCTCAGGGTTAAGAGGTTTTATTTATTTATTTATTTATTATTTGTATCTTTTTTTATGTTGGAGTTCTTTAGTGGGAAATGTATGAAAACAGTAGCATATGCAAATTAGAGGGTGTTTATGAACTAACTGTAGATGTAGTGTAATGCTGTTGTATGCACAGTTTCAGAAAGTGAGGTACAAATGCTAAAACATAAAGCAGCAGGGATTATGTCATTTGTATGCGCTGCTTGTAGAAGCCTGGATGCTTTCAGCAGAGCTCTGTAGGGAAATGTTTCCAAGAGAATTGATCTAACGTTCAAGTCATAGACAATTTCCACCCATTTGTAGGCACTCTTTACAGTAATGAATGAAGTAAGGAATGAGCTTTTTGTAGTGGATCAGACACAGCAGTGCTGATGAAGTTTATAAACAATGTAAGTGCTGGATGGATATTAGTCTATAAGCCAAAAATATCCTGCAAGAAACATTCATTCATTCATTATCTGTAACCCTTATCCAATTCAGGGTCGCGGTGGGTCCAGAGCCGACCTGGAATCATTGGGCGCAAGGCGGGAATACACCCTGGAGGGGGCGCCAGTCCTTCACAGAGCAACGCAGACACACACACATTCACTCACACCTACGGACACTTTTGAATGCACCTACCAACGTGTGTTTTTGAACCATGGGAGGAAACCGGAGCACCCGGAAGAAATCCACGCAGACACAGGGAGAACACACCACACTCCTCACAGACAGTCACCCAGAGGAAACCCACGCGGACACAGAGAGAACACACCACACTCCTCACAGACAGTCACCCGGAGGAAACCCACGCAGACACAGAGAGAACACACCACACTCCTCACAGACAGTCACCCGGAGGAAACCCACGCAGACACAGAGAGAACACACCACACTCCTCACAGACAGTCACCCGGAGGAAACCCACGCAGACACAGGGAGAACACACCACACTCGTTACAGACAGTCACCCGGAGGAAACCCACGCGGACACAGAGAGAACACACCACACTCCTCACAGACAGTCACCCTGAGGAAACCCACGCAGACACAGGGAGAACACACCACACTCCTCACATACAGTCACCCGGAAGAAATCCACGCAGACACAGGGAGAACACACCACACTCCTCACAGACAGTCACCCGGAGGAAACCCACGCGGACACAGGGAGAACACACCACACTCCTCACAGACAGTCACCCGGAGGAAACCCACGCGGACACAGGGAGAACACACCACACTCCTCACAGACAGCTGCGAACCATTACATTTCATTCCCAGCTGAAACCAAAGAAGAGTTGGTTCCTTTGAGCAAACTGTGATGGCATATATGTCGAGCTTAAGAACCCCCAAAAATAGCTCAGAGCCTCAAATAAAGTGTTGTTACAGATAAGCTCAAGGTGAGCATGTGTGTAAAACCTTTTGACTCGTAAGGTGCATGTGAATGTGACGCTGATTCCTTTCCAAAAGGCCTTCTGTGAGAGGATGTGATCTGCTTTAGAGTCTTGGTTCCTCTCAAGACCTCTTTCTTTTTTCTGTCAGAGGGAGATTTTCCTGTGCCTCGCCGTCTGAAACTTTTTCAGGACGGAGCTTCATGAAGCTGACATCGTGTGCAGTGAGACGTTCTTCAGAACTGTAATCAAATTAGCATTTTTTTTTCGTCTTGGGGAACAGTCGAAGCCATTTTCAGCGGCAGAAGATGAACGATGTCGTTTAGCTTTTGTTACAGATGACACTTGGCAGTCACTCCGTGGAGCTCTGTAGGGTTAAGGGGCACAGCCGTGATGGTAACCAGCAGCTGGGATCAAACCCATGACCGTTTGGTTTACAGCTACAAGTTCCCAGAGTGTGATGCATTGTGAAGGAATGTTGCTAAAAGCTTTTCTTTTATTTGGCCCACAAGCAGCCTTTAAACATCTTACTTTCCACTCCTTGTGCCTTAGCTGAGGTGCAGTAAATCTCTTTTCCTCCAGTCATCACATTCTGATCCATCTGCAATAAAAAGGACGAAGGATTTGCGAAGTCAGCCTTATGTTGGACAAAAACTATTATACGTGTCTGGACTATTCCAGAAGCTAGAGACTTTCACCAAGGTTCAAGCACGGTAGAGCTAAACTATCACTAATGCAGAGTTTTAAGTAGCTTTGGCAAAATGGCTCCAATATCTAGTAAAATAAGGTCATCAGACAAAAACAACAGGTCACCTGCAGTGTGGAATACCTCCAGGAGCACTAAAAGCAGCTGTGAGTCATTTTGGCACGGACTGGACACGTTCCTGAAAGTAGACGACATCAATGTTCAGCCACTTACAACGGAGAATTTCACAGTTCGGCCAGGTTTTGTGGATCCCTTCCCTGGCGTTTTCAAGAGGATTCATATCTGGGGATCACGTGAGCTAATCCAGATGTGCGAACACTCCTGGATGATCTTTGCAGCTCTGTGAACATGAGAATTGTCACCCAGAGATAGGAATGTTCCCGGAGGAAACCCACACGGACACAGGGAGAACACACCAACTCCTCACAGACAGTCACCCAGAGGAAACCCATGCAGACACAGGGAGAACACACCACACTCCTCACAGACAGTCACCTGGAGGAAACCCATGCAGACACAGGGAGAACACACCACACTCCTCACAGACAGTCACCTGGAGGAAACCCACGCAGACACAGAGAGAACACACCACACTCCTCACAGACAGTCACCCGGAGTGGGAATCGAACCCACAACCTCCAGGTCCCTGGAGCTGTGTGACTGCGACAATACCTACTGCACCACCGTGCCGCCCTATATTATAATTGTAGATTTAAAAATTGTGTTGATTAAATACGCCCCATTTCCTTTCCAGGACTTCAATTATTTTATTTTATTTTACACTCATCTATTATGAAAGATTACTAATATTCACCTCGTCTTCAGAAGAAGAGAATGTAATGTGCCTTTAGGGAACACAACTGGTCTTTCTGAGACATGGTTATCCAGCAGCTCTGTGTAGGCGTTCTGGTTTTTATTTACTGTCAACACAATCAAAGAACTAATTTCCATGTATTTAACACCCCAGAACTACCTCCTCCAGCGCAAACGACTGAAGTCCTCATTGAAGGCTTCTTGAGGTCTACAAGGAACACGACACTACACTGTAAAAAATTTCTTGTAAATTTTACAGTAAAATACTGGCAGCAGAGTTCCCAGCCATTTACCGTATTTTTACAGGAACACTTCTGTATTTCAAATTTACAGCATATTACTGTAATTGAATAATACAATAATTTACTGTAAATACTGTAATCCACAGTAAAATACTGGCAGCAGAGTTCCCAGCCATTTACCGTATTTTTACAGGAACACTACTCTATTTCAAATTTACAGCATATTACTGTAATTAAACAATACAATAATTTACTGTAAATACTGTGATTTACAATAAAATACTGTAGCAGACTTGCTGTAAATTTTACAGCAATTTTTTACAGTGCAGCATCATTCAAATACGACAGAAACGAGATTCGTCTGACAAGAGAAGACGTCCTGAACATTCCAATTTTTGCCTCTCTTCCCAGTAACAGGGCAACTCTCTGCTGCATATGGAACACAGATCCTCGTGGAGTGTACTTTCAAAAACTTGAAACACACCAGCGGCCCCTGTTCGTCTCCCGGCCACAGTTTCGAGGAGATTTTAGCTACTGCTACTCTTTCATACACCTACAAATTCCTTAACACTATGGCTTTTGGCTCCCAGCTGCAATTACATTAACTTCTGCTATGTGACCCATTGTCCACACACTGACTGACACATTCACTGCACTCTACCACCTCTTTCAAACTATGAATCCCATACACTGTGCACCAAAGCTTATTTTTACACCAACTAAGAGCTGTGAATTCAGCTGAATTCAGCTGAATTCAGCTGCAGATACAGCATACTCCATAGAAAACATGAAATGACTCTCTGGAGTAGCTGCACATGAACCTAGAGCCAAATACTGCCTATAGGGTTATACAATGGCCCCCGGACCTGGGCTGTGGAGCGTTAGAACTGTGGTAGAACCCAAACACACACCACCTTTGAGATAAGTTCCGTGTTTATAGCCTCCATTTCCAAAGTAACATTGGTTGAGCAGGTGTCCACAAACATCCAGCCATATAGCGTAGCTCCGCTGGGGCTTGAACTGACCACACATACCGTGATTTATTAGCAACAGCTCACTCATAACTGTCTTTTCATTTCCCCGCCATGTCTGCGGTTGGTCTTTTCTCAGTCCTGAAGCTGCGTAACTCTCAGGACAGTAATGACCCAGCTTCGTGAGGCCTTTCTTCTCCTTCATCCAAGTTATGCCCAGTGGGCAGTGTGGGCCAGATGGGTGTCCTTTTTCCCAGCGATCAGTGCATTTCTCACCCAGAGCATTGTGGGGAATGATTGCGTTACCGGCGGAACTCTGTACCATGAGGCCGGCTCACCACCCGAAGAATGTTGGGAATGCATCCTCTTAGCAGCTAATAGTGGTGTACAAAGAGCTTCTATTCCTTTCACCAATGCCCCAAAGGCACAGACAACACTCTAAAGACTTTGTGTGTGTGTGTGTGTGTGTGAATGTAATGGTTTTCGCATATATCCAGGCCCAGAATTTCCGGTCTTTTGTAGAAAATCAGCCCCACGGTGTCAGCTAGCTTTTCGGACTTTGGAAAGCACTATTTAAAAGAAATACTAAATAGCTTTTAGTGTATAATTCAAAATTCAAACATCTCCCCTGCCCTTTAAACATGTTTTTCCCTTGCTTATTTATTCAAATTTTAACAACATTTTTGTTGAATGTCTAAACAACAGTTACCACTGTAAAAGTACAAAGGACTGGAAACATTTTGAATTTTTTTATTAATTATTAATACATTATTTATCCATCCATTGTCTGTAGCCCTTATCCAGTACACGGAATCACTCCGCAAGGTGGGAACCCGCCCTGGAGGGGGCGCACCAGTCCTTCGCAGGACACCACACACTCACACTTTCACACACACACCTACGGACAATTTAGTGTGGCCAAGCAACCTAACAGCATGGGTTTATGGACTGAGTGGAAACCCTCGCAGACACTGGGAGAACACACCACACTCTTCGCACACAGTGACCCAAGGCGAGGCTCGAACCCACATCCCCAGGACCCTGGGGCTGTTAGCAGCACTACATGTTGTGCCACTGTGCCGTTCAGTTACAATTATACATTGTGCAAATAGGTACATACAAGTAGATATCACATTTTTTAACATGCCCATTGTTTGCTTTTAGCACAGCTTCCCATCTTTCAAGAGACTTGCTTCCAGTGTTTTTTAAAGGTATTGGCCGATAACTTACTGAACTTTGGAGGTGTGCCTGTCAGGATGTAGAAGAACACAAACTGATGCTGAATGTATGTATATGTGGAGACACAGTGTGTGAGAAAGAGAAAGAGAGGGTGTGAGATAGTCCGAGAGAGATGTGTATGAGCACATTTTATACACTCATAGTGTGAATGAGAAAGCTATCTTTTCTGTATATTGTGAGATACTGTATGTCTGTGTGTGTGTGTGTGTTTTCTCTTTGGAGGCTGAGGCAGCTTTCTGTAGTCTGATGTGTGTTGGCATGTTTTGAAACATTCAAAGTCCGAGTTTAACCTCAGAGCTGTGCCCACTAGAGCAGGGACTGGGACTCGAGAGGCTTTCAAATACCCCACCCCACGACACCAGCCTTGTAGGTGTAGTGCCGTCTGCTCTCTCCTGATTGGCTAAATTTAACGCATGATTGCCTAGAGTATGGTGACCGTGAGGGCGGCATGGTGGCGCAGCAGGTAGTGTCACAGTCACACAGCTCCAGAGACCTGGAGGTTGTGGGTTCGAATCCCGCCATGGGTGACTGTCTGTGAGGAGTGTGGTGTGTTCTCCCTGTGTCTGCGTGGGTTTCCTCCGGGTGACTGTCTGTGAGGAGTGTGGTGTGTTCTCCCTGTGTCTGCGTGGGTTTCCTCCGGGTGACTGTCTGTGAGGAGTGTGGTGTGTTCTCCCTGTGTCTGTGTGGGTTTCCTCCAGGTGACTGTCTGTGAGGAGTGTGGTGTGTTCTCCCTGTGTCTGCGTGGGTTTCCTCCGGGTGACTGTCTGTGAGGAGTGTGGTGTGTTCTCCCTGTGTCTGCGTGGGTTTCCTCCAGGTGACTGTCTGTGTGGAGTGTGGTGTGTTCTCCCTGTGTCTGCGTGGGTTTCCTCCGGGTGACTGTCTGTGAGGAGTGTGGTGTGTTCTCCCTGTGTCTGCGTGGGTTTCCTCCGGGTGACTGTCTGTGAGGAGTGTGGTGTGTTCTCCCCGTGTCTGTGTGGGTTTCTTCTGGGTGCTCCGGTTTCCTCACACAGTCCAAAAACACACGTGGGTGGGTTGATTGGTGACTCAAAAAAAGTGTCCATAGGAGTGAGTGTGTGTTGCCCTGTGAAGCACTGGTGCCCCCTCCAGGGTGTGTTCTTGCCTTGAGCCTAGTGACCCCACCGGAATAAATGAATGAATGAATAGTGACCGTGTTCTTCCCTGTGTCTGCACGGGTTACCTCCAGGGTTTCATCGCTTGTCCGAAAACCAGGTCGGCTAGCTGTGTGACACTGTCCACAGGGATGTCTGGCTGAGTGTGCGATGCTCTGCGTCAGATCCTGCACTCAATCACTCGCAGTTACAGAAAATGAATGAATGTTCTCCCCAATGTTCGTCAGACAGCATTCTTATCCCTTGATTCCATTTCCTATCACACACCTGCTGGCGGGGGAAGCTTTTCCCAAGCAGAAAGTCAGACGTCTGTGCTCCATTTTTCAGGGTCCCTGTTGGAAAAGACCCTCACACACATCCTCAGCAGTAAATCTACAGGAAAACAAAGGGAACTGTGTTCCTCAATGGCCTGTCTGTGTTGGCATGTCTCGGAGATGTTCTGCTAAAACAGACACGAGGCTAGGTCAGTGATAATGTTCAGGAAATTCAACTGATGCAGAAACATCACTGGAATCCTCATTTAAAAAGAAGCAGCCCTGACACTATACAACCACAGACTCTCATGGTTATACGAGGCTGGTCCAACCTTGTTACTGTATGTAGGTCTAGAGGAAGTGAATGGCCACGGTCCATCTGAGCTTTCACAGACTAATCAGCTCCTTGTTGCAGGGAGGCATTTATTCAGAGCCTGGTCATTAAACTGAATGGTAGGCTGTGTGAAGGTTAATGAAATATCCACATCTCTCTCTCGCCCTGAGCCATCGACCAAGCGGCTGCCATGGCAACACTCCAATCACTGATTTACATCTAGTATTATACACCGAGATGGCCAGGCTTTAGACGGCGCAGAAAGGACATACACAAACACGTGCGGTTTATTTATAACATCTCCCATTGAAAAAGTCCTGAAACACCTTTAGCATTGGATTTATTATCATGAAAAATATATGTATTAATATGAGAAACATAGAGCGGCAGGTGGCGCAGTCACACAGCTCCAGGGGCCTGGAGGTTGTGGGTTTGATTCCCGCTCCGGGTGACTGTCTGTGAGGAGTGTGGTGTGTTCTCCTTGTGTCCGTGTGGGTTTCCTCCGGGTGACTGTCTGTGAGGAGTGTGGTGTGTTCTCCTTGTGTCCGTGTGGGTTTCCTCCGGGTGACTGTCTGTGAGGAGTGTGGTGTGTTCTCCCTGTGTCTGCGTGGGTTTCCTCCGGGTGACTGTCTGTGAGGAGTGTGGTGTGTTCTCCCCGTGTCCGCGTGGGTTTCCTCCGGGTGACTGTCTGTGAGGAGTGTGATGTGTTCTCCCTGTGTCCGCATGGGTTTCCTCCGGGTGACTGTCTGTGAGGAGTGTGGTGCGTTCTCCCTGTGTCCGCGTGGGTTTCCTCCGGATGCTCCGGTTTCCTCCGACAGTCCAAAAACACACGTTGGTAGGTGGATTGGCAACTCGAAAGTGTCCGTAGGTGTGAGTGTGTGAGTGAATGTGTGTGTGTGTCTGTGTTGCCCTGTGAAGGACTGGTGCCCCCTCCTTGCGCCCAATGATTCCAGGTAGGCTCTGGACCCACCGCGACCCTGAACTGGATAAGGGTTACAGATAATGAATGAGAAACATATACATATTACAGGTCCAGTGCATGTGTTAAAAACCAAACAGACGCAATGTGCAGAAAAATAAGAAAACAGAGTAAAAACTTAGAAAACGAGAATGGAAACAGACGCTTTATGCTCACTGCTGTCCACCGCTGGTGGCTCATTATTTGTTTATTGGAAAACAAATGTTGTGCTGGTTAAAGTGGATCAGACACAGCAGTGCTGCTGGATTTTTTTTAAAAACCCCTAGTGTCACGGCTGAACTGAGAATAGTCGTCCAAACAAAAACGTCCAGCCAGAAACCTTCAGTGTCCACTGACCACAGGACGACCAACACAAACTGTGCAGTAGATGAGATACTGCCTCTGACTTTACATCTACAAGGTGGACCAACGAGGGAGGAGTGTCTCACAGAGACGTGTTGAAGTAATGTAGATTCGCACTGATATTGTTCGTTAACATATTTTATATGGATTTTGTACACTGTATACAGTACGTTGTCCAACAAACAGCTGCAGTCCAGACCAGCACACCCCCCCACACCCCCACACCCCACACACACCCATCGCAGACATCCATTTAACACAATGACGGAGTCTGTGCACTTTCTCCTCGGGGGGAACCACTAGTTCCTCTTTCATGGACGGCTGTCTGAGGCCAGGCCTGTAAAAAATGATGGATGATGAGGAGAAACATGAAATGCGAAGATGCTTTTGGCATTCCTTCGTCCCCCACTCGAGCCCTCCCTCTCCCCCAGCTGCTTATCTGATCCGGTTTCACCCCGCAGACAAACCCCAAAAGACAGAGGGAGGGAGACTGAGGAGTACAGGGGTGGTTAGGTTTTAGGGTACAGCTTCCAAACCTCAGTCTCAGTGGAGTAAGCGTTTGCCAACGTGATTGACTTTACTTTTCATATCCTCCATGTAAATTATCCGTGGTTTTGTGAAGCTGTTGTGAAGTATGGGGTCTGTTAGAGAGATTATCTGCCCGAGAAGTGTAAGCCAATCTCTTTGGAGCTCTTGCATTCCATTCTTCTTCTCTCATTTCACCACAACTACAATACCCACAATCCACCAGGACGGCCACTTACAGGTCGCAGAGGGATCGAGGAAGCCGCAGCCGAGGGGAGGCCTTCGCTTCTTCAACCACCAGCTGAGGCGACTGTGACCACTCTGTGACCACTTTGTAGCAGCAGCACATAGGGTTATCCTTTATAAGGCCAAGAACCACTGATACATTATATGTACATCATTCACACCAGGCGTAATGTTAACGACGGCGGGACCACGTTAGAATAAGGCTACATTTATAAATTGGTTTACATTCTGTTTAATAATGTTATTAATTAGGTTGTAAACACATAAAATGAGAGTGCAATAGTGACCTGTTGTCTGCCAAATAGTGAACCCACGTCCGTCTACACTGTTAAACCTCAGATCTCTGCACACTGACCTCACTCTGTCAGTCGACGTCAGTCGACGTTAATGCTGTCAGCTCCAGCACATGTGTGTTAATATGTTTAACCCTTTAACCACCAAGTTTAATCAGTTAACCTCAGATAGAATGCCTTTGTAGATGATGTGTGAAATGACTAATCACAGTTTCTAAAGTCTGATTATTCTTCACCTTGACGTTTTCCATAAGACACTATTGAATGAAAAAGAGGTCGCTGTTTCCCTATTTATCTCTGTGTTACAGATGATTATTAATGACTTTTTAAGGTGTTTACAACCTAATTAATAACAATGTAATAAACAGATTTGTAAACCATTTATAAACCTTTGTAAGTGTAGTCTTATTTTAAAGTGGTGTTGACATTAAAGCAACACTCGGTAACAGTTTTACCATAAAATTACAGCTTATAAATCGTTGTGATGCTGCACTGACCTGTAATATGGAGAATAGACCCCCTGCTGTTGCTTCTCCTGGTGCCTCCCGTATTGCTTACGTATCTCATGGAAAATAATCACTGAGTTTCTGTTACATTTAGGTTTTACATAAACTGTCTGCTGAACCCATTAACCCCTCGCTGCTAATGCTTTACCTCCACACGATTCTAACTCTCTCTCGCACTCTCGGCCTCTTTTCTCCTGAAGGACCATTAAACGAAGGTGATGAAACCTCGCAGCTGGGTCCTGTGTGTCCTCTCATCCCTCTCTCTTTCTCCCCTCTCACCCTCAGACATATGGATTTGTTTAACTGCGTACAGGAGGAGAAGCCACTCAAGGCCACACTCGTATGTGAGGAGCGAGGCTGTTTTTTTCACCCGCTCGAACGCAGGAATGATTGGCTCATAAAGACGCATTTCCCCATTGACCACATCTTGAACATGTGCTATCCATCGCTCTTCTCCAGGCCTCATTTCTGCAGCTGTGGCTTCGAGCTTGACAAGACATAGCTGGAGAGGCTTTTTTCTTTCTTTCCCTCTCTCTCTCTCTCTGCAGCCCCTTTGAGAACCCTTATCTCCTGCTTCGTTTTCTTTCTCATCTCCACCTCTCGTTTCCCTCCCTTCCCTTCGGCTCTTTGGGTTTAGAGAGGGTCGAAACTCTTGACATCTTTATGGTCAAAGGGAGTAAACTTGTAACCTGCATTAATGCTCGGAGAGCAGCTTTGAGAACCCTAAGGTAAAGCCATCCCAGTAAACAATTAGCCGTTGATTCAACGTTGAAATAACGTAATGACTGTCATCTAATCAACGTTCTCTTAAGGTTGAAAATGAAAGTTGAAAAGACGTCCAAACACAGACATTGAAAAGACAACTATTAGACGTATTTTGGACGTCCATTGACGTTATTAATTGGTCCCGAAATAAATTACTTGTATAAAACTCGTTTTGGACGTCCACTGATGTTATTGATTGGTCACCACTTAACTAACTTATTAAGATGGATTTTGGACGTCCATTGACGTTTAAAATATGTCCTTGACGGACAGACTACTTTTAGACCTATTTTGAACGTCCAGGGATGTTCCTTGTTTACTGGGATAGTTTGGCCTAATGTCAGATTTGTGCAGTTTTCCAAACAACAAGGGTTCTTTGGTAAAGAAAATGGTTTTATATAGAACTCTGAACATTTGAAGAACCTTTTGCATGGTTAGAGAGTCCTTTGCATCATGAGGGGGTTCTTCAGATTGATGGAGAATGTGTTAGAGATGGTTCTACAGTGCCTTTTTAGTAAAGGGTTCTATATGACACTGAAAACGGTTCCTCTATTGCTACGATATCAACCCTTTTCTAAAAGTTGCTAAAGAGAATCAGTCGTGCTGAACACCCTGAAATTATTTGGCTCCAGTTGGGAAACAAAGCGAGTATCCTGCAATATTAGCTCTCCTGGAACATCCCTCAGCCAATGGCACCGCACTAACAGTGGTCTGAACTAACAGTGGTGTAAAAGAGGTTAGAACATTGATGGCGTTTGGCCACAAGAACCTTAGAGAGGCCAGGTGCTGATGTTGGGAGATTACCACTCCCACTGAAAGTGGTTTTGTCGCTCCAGAACATAGTTCCAATCTTTCACAGGCCAATGCTTGGGAGATTTATACTCCTCTCTCCTCTCTAATCCATTTAAATTCATCTGTTGATCCAATTATTGTTAGTTTTTTGCATTCATGTACTGCATAACACTACTTTAGTGCTCTTTTAATATATTTATACTTTTCATTTGTTCATTCATCTTCAGTAACCACCTCATCCTGAACTTGTTGGCCGTGGGTCCAGAGCCTACCTGGAAACATTGGGTGCACGCTGAGGGTCCAGAGGGCCCGCTGTGGTCAGTAGGGAAACCTGTGGTCAGTTCCTGATCGGCTTCTTGTGCAACGAATACCGGGAGACTGCGAGATGCCCGCATGACGCTACTCTCCGGCGTGCCGTTCAAACAACTACTGTCTGTAGGAGCTGCGCAAACGTCTTGCCCAGAATGGAGATGGTTTTGCTTTGATGCACAGGCGTAAGCACAGACTACAGTTAGTGAGAGCCTCTGTAAAAGAGAATCTAGGCCCATGTTGTAATCGGAAACAGCTCGGAGATCCCTTTATTATTAGTTCAAAGACACCCTGAAATGAATGGAAGTGAATTAGAGAGCTACTCTCGAATGGTCCCCTCGTAGCACTCCCACGCACTTCCTGTGGCATGCTTTTGAAGTCCTGGGGGCCTGGTGCAAGGCCGGCTCCATCACAGGTCTTCACACACTCACCCAGTCACTCATTTACAGCGAGGTGAGGATCAAACCCAGACCTCAGGAGCTTGGAGCGTTCCATAATGACGTCATTCCATATTGTGTTTACTAATGTAACAGTGTCAAGTTCACTGCTTTTGGTAACATATATGTTATGACAACTCATGACACTATCTATAACACGATTATGACATGGTTATAAGTGTTATGTAGTTGGGTTCATATAAAGTGTTACTACTTTGGCTGACTGACCACCGTTTGAGAGGAATTGCATTGTGGTTTTGGGCCAAACTATTGCTTTGACCGTTCCAGGGTTACGGCTCGAAAGAGTCTATCACCGTTCACCATCTCTTTACCTCCACTCCTGCATGTGCTCCATCGTCTCGATGCTGTATTGTCTAATGCAGTGAGCCACATGTTGAGAACTGCTTGCACAGCTGGAAATGGGTGGAGCTCATTGTAGTAACGGTGACAGCAATATCTTTATTATATCAGTTTAATCACTGGATTTCATCTGTCATCCTCCCATTCTCACTCCATGAGTCTCTCTCTCTCTCTCTCTCTCTCTCTCTCTCTCTCTCTCTCTCTCATCTCTCCAACTTCTCATCTGTCCAAACAGAATGAGTCATCCTTACATCTGGAGAGGAGAGAGAGAGAGAGAGAGAGAAAGAGAGACAGAGAGAGACAGACAGAGAAAGAGATAGAGAGAAAGAGAGATAGAGATAGAGAAAGAAAGACAGAGAGAGAGAGATTGAGAGAAAGAGTGAGAGAGAGAGAGAGAGAGAGAAAGAGTGAGAGAGAGAGAGAGAGAGAGAAAGAGAAAGAGAGAGGGAGAGAGAGAGAGACAGAGAGAGATAGAGAGAAAGAGAGAGAGAGAGACAGAGAGAGAGAGAGAGAAAGAGAGAGAGAGAGAGAGAAAGAGAGAGAGAGAGAGAGAAAGAGAAAGAGAGAGGGAGAGAGAGAGAGACAGAGAGAGATAGAGAGAAAGAGAGAGAGAGAGACAGAGAGAGAGAGAGAGAAAGAGAGAGAGAGAGAGAGAAAGAGAGAGAGAGGGAGAGAGAGAGAAAGAGTGAGAGAGAGAGAGAGAGAAAGAGAGAGAGAAAGAGAGACAGAGAGAGAGACAGAGACAGTGAGAGAGAGAGAGAGAGAGAGAGAGAGACAGAGAGGGACAGAGACAGAGAGAGAGAGACAGAGAGAGAGAGAGAGAGAGAGAGAGAGACAGAGAGAGAAAGAGAGAGAGAGAGAGAGAGATTTTTGATTTTAAAACACATAACATTTATTCAATCATCCATAAACACATATAACAGTAACAAAACACAGTACGACATCACAGACATAAACACAGTATCAATTAAAGCATTCAACTCAAGGGCTTGTGAAGATCAGCTCTCCCTCCTCAACCCTGCACAGGAGATCATTACAACACCATTCCAGCTCAAAACCTTCAATGTTATTCAGGTTTTGTAAAAACCAAACTCAAAGAAAATTCTGGACTTTACCAGGGACAAGAACAGAGGTAAAACCTCCTGACCAGATCTGTCCTCCATTTTATTTCTCCTGGAGTTATAGATCGCCAGTTTTGCCTGACCCACTATGAAATTAAGCAGCTGCCACTTAACACGGTCTTTTTGATGATAACCAGCCCCAAAAATAAAAGCACAAGAGTTAAAAAATTCCCCACTTTTCAAAAATAAAAACTCAAGTGTCAGAAAAAGGGACTTAAGCCTTGAACAGTCTAAAAAACAGTGAAAGATGGTCTCTCTGAGTCCACAAAAAGCACACCTATCACTGACTTCTGGATTTATCACAGACACAAAAGAGTTCACTGCTATGACCCCATGTAAGATCCTCCACTGGAGATCTCCAGACCTCTTAGTTAGGGGTTGTTTATATAAAACCCTCCAGACAGGCTGCCTTTCCGTCCCTACCCCCAGCTTGTCCCTTCCACACCGTGTCAGGCCGTCCATTCAGTACTGTTTTATTCAACACTTTAACACAGCATTCATATAAAACACGGCCTGACACAGTGTGAAGGTCCACGTCCCGCAGGCCCGAGAGCTCTAACAAAGGGCCCGATGCTCCATCTAAATCAGGAGTAAGAGCAGTACGTGGGAAAAGGTCCCCTTTGTTTGGCATTATACTCCCATTGCCGTAGTTTTCCAACAAGGATAGTTCCTCCAAAGACAGCCTGTCCTTCCACAAGTCAGTGATGGTTTCAGCTTGACGGAGTGACCTCAGCCCCAGTACAGAGGCAACATTCTGGATGTCGTTTAAGTCTGGCCCTAACACACCCACCAGGTCCCGCAATGTCACTGTTCCAGAGTTACTGAGCATTAAAGCAAGGCCCGGTACACCATCTCCAGACACGTCCAACCGAGCCCCTTTTACTATTGGCTCTTCCAACAGCCAAAAAAGCGAGGCAGTAGTCTCAGTCTATGCTTCTTAAAAAGTCCCCACATTTTAAAAAGCCCCCGATAAAAAAGAGGTAATCCAGCAAGGTGCAGTCTTTTATAGTCTGTAAAAAAACAGTGCAGTGTCCAAACCGAGTCCATCGACCTTGCGCAGGATGGTGCAGGCACTTCTCTCCACACTAGATCAGCTGGGCCAGCCAGAAGTCTCTGCAGGAACTGCAGTCTGAAAGTCGCCATCCTACTCGCTAGGTGCACCAGGCCTTGCCCTCCTTCCTGTCTGGGAAGGTAAAGGACACCTTGTGGAATCCAATGGAGCCTGTCCCAGAAAAAGTCCATGAGGAGCGCTTGTATCCGCGACAATAAGCCCACAGGAGGATCCACACAGGACAACCGGTGCCATAACACTGATGCCACCAGGTTGTTAACTACCAAGACTCTCCCCCTGAAAGATAGTTGTCCATGAATCCATTTCCACCTTGACAGCCGACCCATCAGTTTCTCTATCACACCATCCCAGTTTTTCTGCTGCACAGTGTCATCCCAATAAAAACCCCCAAGATATTTTATCCCCCCTCTTTCCAGACTAAATTACCCGGTAAAGAAGGCAGCCCCCCGGTCCACTGTCCTACTGCAAGAGCTTCGCTTTTGTTCCAATTCACCCTCGCAGCTGAAATTACTCCAAAATCTTGAACAATAGAAACAAGTTTTCCGATGTCTTTCTGCCCCCTTACCATTACAATCACATCGTCTGCATATGCCGACAATTGATAGCGAAACTGTCCCAGCGTTATACCTTCAATTTCAGATCGAAGCTTGTTTAGCAGAGGCTCAATGGCCAGGGAGTATAAACATCCCTGACAAGGCACAACCCTGACGTTATGCCCCGACAGACCCCAAAAGGAGCACTCAATCCACCGTTAATTTTTAGCATACTCTCAATGTTTCTATATAGTACTAACGGTATCTATTATATATTGATAAAAGACGGCCCAAAACCCAATAATTCAAGTGTGTGCCACAGATGGTGGTGTTCCACTCTGTCGAAAGCTTTTTCCTGGTCTATAGATATGAGACCGACATCAAGCCCTTGAGTTCTGAAAACAGTTAAAATATCTCTAATTAAAAAGACATTATCATGTATAGACCTGCCAGGCACACAGTAGGTCTGGTCCTGATGGATTACCTGCCCATCACATCCCTCAGTCTGGTAGCCAAAGTTTTGGAGAAAATTTTAAGGTCCGTGCAAAGAAGACTCACTGGTCGCCAGTTTTTAATGTCCTGCAAGTCACCCTTCTTAGGCAGCAGGGTGATCACCGCCCTCCTGCAGCTTAGGGGCAAGAGACCATCAGTCAAGCTCTCATTGAGAACTGCCAGCAGATCCGAACCACCTCTGTCCAAAAGGCCTTATAAAACTCCACCGGTAGACCATCTATACCAGGGGCAGTACCACCCTTCATGCCTTGTAAAGCAGCATGAAGCTCTTGCTCTCCCAGTGGTTGTTCCAGTTTGTCACTAGAGCAAGTAGAGATCTTCCGTAGTCCTTCATAAAATCCTGCCGCCAGTTCCCCATCGTCTATACGCTCACTCTCGTACAGCTCAGCATAAAAACGTACAGCCCGCTTACGGATCTCAGTGGGTTCAGTCAGCCTCCTGTCCATCTTCAGCACGCAGGGAGTGCATAAACCGGCACTGACCATTCTTCCTTTCAAGACTGAAAAAGAATTTTGAGGGGCGTCATCTGTGTTAGTTTCTGGAACCGAGAGCGAACCAGAGCCCCCTGTGCCCTGACACCCAGGAGATCGCCAAGAGCATCCCTTTTAGATTTCAGAACCCGGGCATGATCCCGGTCTCCAGTGGCAGTTCATCTGCCTTTGAATTTCTAAAATTTCACTTTCTATTTTTTTATAGCCCGAGTAATATGCTGCGAAACATTGAGAGTATACTGCTGGCAGAGCTGCTTAATTTCAACTTTCCCATAATCCCACCACCCTCGCAGATTATGGAAGAACTGTTTTTGGTTCTAAAACCAGTCCAAAACACAGTAAAAGCTTTTTAAAATTCATATCTGACAACAGGGAGGTGTTAAAATGGTGTTAAGCACTTTTAGGCTTAAGGTTTGCAATAAAAAACGAACACAAAACCAAACTGTGGTCTGAAAAATGGACCGGCGTAATCCCACACCCTTTAAATATATTAAGATGATGTTTAAAGCAGTAAAACCGATCTAGTCTGGCCAACGCCACATAACCGTCCCTCACATGGGCCCATGTATACTGTCGACCTTTATCGTTAAAGCTCTCCACACGTCAAGCAAATCATGAGCAGACAATAGCTCTTTAAGAGCGTGCTGAGATGCAGCGTGAGGTTCGATGTGATTCCTGTCCGTATTATCATCCTCAGTGCAGTTAAATCGCCCCCCATGATCAGATAGTCATCACAATTAAGTGATTTTAAAGCTGTGTTAACAGTGTTAAGAAAACCACCCTCTCAGCTCCAGAAGTGGGAGCATAAATATTAAAAATGGCAAATTTAAACCGCTCAAACTGAGCACGTATAATATACACCTCCCTGCCATCACCTGCTCAACCTCACACGAGACCGGCAAGAAATGCTTAGCAAAAAGAACGGCCACCCCACCTCTGGTCAAGCTCATGTGGCTAAAATAAACCTCCCCTTCCCATTCCTTCTTCCAGTCAATTTCATTAGCCTCGTCACTGTGCGTCTCTTGGACAAGCACAATATCAATGCCCTTCTGTTTAATCAGTTCAAATAACAGAGCTCTTTTCTGTACGTCCCGCGCCCCATTCAAGTTAGAGAGCCTATCTTAACTCTACTCATAAAAAGAGGAAGGTGGTCAAGGACAAGGCAGCAGCAAAAATAAAAAGCAGAAAATAACTATGAAGTTTCAAAACCATCATCTTTAAGAAGTTCTGTTCTCAATTTTTTAACCAGTTTTTTAAGTCTGTAGATTTCCTGTACCGTAAATTTATCTTCGCTATCCCTCTCATAAAAGTCTGTACCGGTCAATGAACAGTTTACGATCGGGAAAGTACTCTTCTACAACAACCCCCTTCATATTCTTGGTCTTATGCAAAAAAGACCGTATCTTGTTAAAAGCATAGACACTTCTTCTACTCCTTTGACTCAAAGCTTCTGGTAGATCACCATCAGAGTCATCCAGAGCAGAACCAGTCACAGACCCAGAGTCCTCCACATCCTGTACTTTCCCCTTTTTAACACCTGCCTTAGCCCTCCTCATTTTCCTTTTTCCTGACTGCACTCTGAACACAGCCTCCTCGGATACTGAGTCTGTTTCCATAGCCTCCCCTTCCACAACTAAACTAGCAGCAGCTTTAGGTTCCTCACGTCCCTGATCTTTAGCCGCAACATCATCAGGCAACGCAGCACACCCGGAGACCACCAAACCACTGCCAGAACTAACGTCAGCATTTGCAACTGAGGTAGGTTCTCCCCTGCACTAATAGTTCCGTGACCTGTCTTTTTTTCCTTGGACTGCTTGTCTAGCCTCAGTCCTACCCTCTGCTGTAGGCTCTGACCCCGTCCCAGCCCCAGCTTCTACAGTAGGCTCTGACCTAGTCCCAGATCCAGCCCCACCCTCTACGGTAGGCTCAGGCCCATTCCCAGACCCAGTCTCACCCTCAACGACAGGCTCAGGCCCATTCCCAGACCCAGTCTCACCCTCAACGACAGGCTCAGGCCCATTCCCAGACCCAGTCTCACCCTCAACGACAGGCTCAGGCCCAGGCTCAGCCCCATCCCCCGCAGTAGGCTCAGGCTCTTCTCTTTGAGGGCTCAGACCAGTCCCAGCTCCTGCACCGGCCCCATCAGGAATAGGGCCAGATACCCTAGAGGAGCTTTCACCTGCCCAAAGGGACATGAACGCCTTAAGTGCCCTTCCTGTCCACACCCAAAACATTTCATCGTGGCAGATGTTGCAAAAATAGTGTAATCAAAACCATCCATCCATCCATTATCTGTAACCGCTTATCCAATTTAGGA
>NW_027100864.1:0-10000 GCF_029633855.1 Hoplias malabaricus
AAGTTGGGTTAGTGCAGTGGGTAGTGCTGTTGAGATAGCGTCCTCGGTGGATCTGTTGCTATGATAAGCAAACTGGTGTGGGTCCAGCGTAGCAGGCAGGCAGGATTTCAAGTGAGAAAGAACTAGTCTTTTAAAGCACTTGGAAATTATTGGGGTGAGTGCTACAGGTCACAAGTCATTAAAGTCTGAAGCAGTAGAATGCTTAGGCACAGGCACAATAATGGCTGACTTAAAGATAGATGGTACAGCTGCCTGGGCAAGCGAAACATTAAAGATGTGAGAGAAGACACCCGCAAGTTCCACAGCACAAGCTCTTAGCACACGGCCAGGTACACCATCAGGGCCAGCTGCCTTCCGTGCATTCACTCTGCTCAGCATGCGACTGATGTCCAAAGTGGAAAGTACAAGTGGGTTGTCGTCGGTGGAGGATCGTTTATTGAAGATATCAATATCATCTGGTCGAAACGAGTGTAAAAGTTGTTCAGCTCATCAGGGAGTCAAGCACTGTTGGTACATGGAACAAAGCTAGTTGGTTTATAGTCAGTCAGGGTGTTGTTCCCTACCACATACGCCGAGGGTCAGAGGAGGTAAAGTGCTCCTCAATCCGGCGTTTGTAGCAGTGCTTGGCTATAGCTATTAGTCTCTTCGTATTGCCAGGAACTCCAGTGGGCGGTACAAAGGACGCTCGTACCCTGAGCGCTTCTATGCTGAGGGATGCCATGGTAAGAAATCTCAGACCACCAGTCTTGTTTTTTGCCCTTCTTTTGTACGCATTAGGTTTTTTCATTTATGTGCATCTGCTTTTGTTTTTTTTGTGAATCAGGACCGGCGTTTGTAGCAGTGCTTGGCTATAGCTATTCCTCTCCTCAGGTTAGCTCTGACCAAGCTGTATGCTTCCCGGCATCCTGATCTGAAGGCAGCATCTCTGGCTTTGAGCAGATTGCGAACCTCTCTGTTCATCCAGGGCTTCTGATTAGGGAATGTTAATTATTATGGCAAACTTAAAATTAATGATTAAGTATCACCAGGAAGGAAGATCGACACTCAAAGAATTCTTTGAGGAGAAGAGAGGAATAAGACAGACAGTCAAAGATTGCGTGAATCCGGTGTTTGTGCAGTGAATGTTAATTTCCAAAAGTGTCTGTCTGTCGTAGCTGTAGTTCGCATAAGTTATTTGCGCAAGAAAACTGGAGATAGCTAAGTACAGAAGTATAACATCACTAAAACTGGTAAGACGCTGAGCCTCGCAGTGTGATCGCGATGCCATCTTGGTCCTGGAAGACCAAGGACCATTTCCTATAGAAATCAAGGTCCCAGAATCTGGAGGAAGAGAGGAGAGGCACGGAATCCACATTGTTCGAGGTACCCTGTAAAGTTTCCACAGTCAGTGGCGG
Source organism: Hoplias malabaricus (assembly GCF_029633855.1). Classification (NCBI taxonomy): domain Eukaryota; kingdom Metazoa; phylum Chordata; class Actinopteri; order Characiformes; family Erythrinidae; genus Hoplias; species Hoplias malabaricus. Next base: position 1,395 of record NW_027100864.1, read on the forward strand.
TTTGGTGTCCCATGTCATCTGCTGGTGTGGGTCCACTTTATTTTCTGAGGTCCAAGGTCAACGCAGCCGCCTACCAGGGAGATTTAGATTACTTTATGCTTCCTTATGCTTCCAAGTGAGGTGGGTTAGTGCAGTGTGTAGTGCTGTTGAGATAGCGTCCTCGGTGGATCTGTTGCAACGATAAGCAAACTGGTGTGGGTCCAGCGTAGCAGGCAGGCAGGATTTCAAGTGAGAAAGAACTAGTCTTTTAAAGCACTTGGAAATTATTGGGGTGAGTGCTACAGGTCGAAAGTCATTAAAGTCTGAAGCAGTAGAATGCTTAGGCACAGGCACAATAATGGCTGACTTAAAGATAGATGGTACAGCTGCCTGGGCAAGCGAAACATTAAAGATGTGAGCGAAGACACCCGCAAGTTCCACAGCACAAGCTCTTAGCACACGGCCAGGTACACCATCAGGGCAAGCTGCCTTCCGTGCATTCACTCTGCTCAGCATGCGACTGACGTCCGAAGTAGAAAGTACAATTGGGTTGTCGTCGGTGGAGGATCGTTTATTGAAGATATCAATATCATCTGGTCGAAACGAGTGTAAAAGTTGTTCAGCTCATCAGGGAGTCAAGCACTGTTGGTACATGGAACAAAGCTAGTTGGTTTATAGTCAGTCAGGGTGTTGTTCCCTACCACATACGCCGAGGGTCAGAGGAGGTAAAGTGCTCCTCAATGCGGCGTTTGTAGCAGTGTTTGGCTATAGCTATTAGTCTCTTCGTATTGCCAGGAACTCCAGTGGGCGGTACAAAGGACGCTCGTACCCTGAGCGCTTCTATGCTGAGGGATGCCATGGTAAGAAATCTCAGACCACCAGTCTTGTTTTTTGCCCTTCTTTTGTACGCATTAGGTTTTTTCATTTATGTGCATCTGCTTTTGTTTTTTTTGTGAATCAGGACCGGCGTTTGTAGCAGTGCTTGGCTATAGCTATTCCTCTCCTCAGGTTAGCTCTGACCAAGCTGTATGCTTCCCGGCATCCTGATCTGAAGGCAGCATCTCTGGCTTTGAGCAGAGTGCGAACCTCTCTGTTAATCCAGGGCTTCTGATTAGGGAATGTTAATTATTATGGCAAACTTAAAATTAATGATTAAGTATCACCAGGAAGGAAGATCGACGCTCAAAGAATTCTTTGAGGAGAAGAGAGGAATAAGACAGACAGTCAAAGATTGCGTGAATCCGGTGTTTGTGCAGTGAATGTTAATTTCCAAAAGTGTCTGTCTCTCGTAGCTGTAGTTCGCAAGAGTTATTTGCGCAAGAAAACTGGAGATAGCTAAGTACAGAAGTATAACATCACTAAAACTGGTAAGACGCTGAGCCTCGCAGTGTGATCGCGATGCCATCTTGGTCCTGGGAGACCAAGGACCATTTCCTATAGAAATCAAGGTCCCAGAATCTGGAGGAAGAGAGGAGAGGCACGGAATCCACATTGTTCGAGGTACCCTGTAAAGTTTCCACAGTCAGTGGCAGTTTGGTGTCCCATGTCATCTGCTGGTGTGGGTCCACTTTATTTTCTGAGGTCCAAGGTCAACGCAGCCGCCTACCAGGGAGATTTAGATTACTTTATGCTTCCTTATGCTTCCAAGCGAGGTAGGTTAGTGCAGTGTGAAGTGCTGTTGAGATAGCGTCCTCGGTGGATCTGTTGCTACGATAAGCAATTTGGTGTGGGTCCAGCGTAGCAGGCAGGCAGGATTTCAAGTGAGAAAGAACTAGTCTTTTAAACCCCTTGGAAGTTATTGGGGGAAGTTATCATTCACTCTGCTCAGCATGTGACTGACGTCCGAATTGGAAAGTACAAGTGGGTTGTCGTCGGTGGAGGATCGTTTATTGAAGATATCAATATCATCTGGTCGAAACGAGCGTAGAAGTTGTTCAGCTCATCAGGGAGTGAAGCACTGTTGGTAGATGGAACAAAGCTAGTTGGTTTATAGTCAGTCAGGGTGTGTATTCCCTGCCACATACGCCGAGGGTCAGAGGAGGTAAAGTGCTCCTCAATCCGTCGTTTGTAGCAGTGCTTGGCTATAGCTATTAGTCTCTTCATATTTCCAGGGACTCCAGTGGGCGGTACAGAGGACGCTTGTACCCTGAGCGCTTGTTGATGCATTTCAGGACAGAGTTAGTGTAGGTGTCCAAGTGGATGTGTGAGCCTGTGCAGGCTCGGGCAGCATACTCACTCCAGTCGGTGTGCTGGAACTGTTGCTGAAGGAAGGAGTCAGCCCCATCCATCCAGAACTTTACAGTTCTGGTTGAAGGCTTAATCCTCTGCATGACTGGAGTGTATTTGGGAAGCAGGAACAAAGAAAGATGATCGGAAAGTCCAAGATGGGGGTGGGGTGTTGTTTTGAAGCTGGTTAAAGTCGAACCGATGCTGAATCCGGTGTTTGTGCAGTGAATGTTAATTTCCAAAAGTGTCTGTCTGTCGTAACTGTAGTTCGCAAGAGTTATTTGCGCAAGAAAACTGGAGATAGCTAAGTACAGAAGTATAACATCACTAAAACCGGTAAGACGCTGAGCCTCGCAGTGTGATCGCGATGCCATCTTGGTCCTGGAAGACCAAGGACCATTTCCTATAGAAATCAAGGTCCCAGAATCTGGAGGAAGAGAGGAGAGGCACGGAATCCACATTGTTCGAGCTACCCTGTAAAGTTTCCACAGTCAGTGGCGGTTTGGTGTCCCATGTCATCTGCTGGTGTGGGTCCACTTTATTTTCTGAGGTCCAAGGTCAACGCAGCCGCCTACCAGGGAGATTTAGATTACTTTATGCTTCCTTATGCTTCCAAGCGAGGTGGGTTAGTGCAGTGTGTAGTGCTGTTGAGAGCGAAGACACCCGCAAGTTCCACAGCACAAGCTCTTAGCACACGGCCAGGTACACCATCAGGGCCAGCTGCCTTCCGTGCATTCACTCTGCTCAGCATGCGACTGACGTCCGAAGTGGAAAGTACAAGTGGGTTGTCGTCGGTGGAGGATCGTTTATTGAAGAAATCAATATCATCTGGTCGAAACGAGTGTAAAAGTTGTTCAGCTCATCAGGGAGTGAAGCACTGTTGGTAGATGGAACAAAGCTAGTTGGTTTATAGTCAGTCAGGGCGTGTATTCCCTGCCACATATGCCGAGGGTCAGAGGAGGTAAAGTGCTCCTCAATCCGGCGTTTGTAGCAGTGCTTGGCTATATCTATTAGTCTCTTCATATTGCCAGGAACTCCAGTGGGCGGTACAAAGGACGCTCGTACCCTGAGCGCTTCTATGCTGAGGGATGCCATGGTAAGAAATCTCAGACCACCAGTCTTGTTTTTTGCCCTTCTTTTGTACGCATTAGGTTTTTCCATTTATATGCATCTGCTTTTGTTTTTTTTGTGAATCAGGACCGGCGTTTGTAGCAGTGCTTGGCTATAGCTATTCCTCTCCTCAGGTTAGCTCTGGCCAAGCTGTATGCTTCCCGGCGTCCTGATCTGAAGGCAGCATCTCTGGCTTTGAGCAGAGTGCGAACCTCTCTGTTCATCCAGGGCTTCTGATTAGGGAATGTTAATTATTATGGCAAACTTAAATTTAATGATTAAGTATCACCAGGAAAAAAGATCGATGCTCAAAGAATTCTTTGAGGAGAAGAGAGGAATAAGACAGACAGTCAAAGTCAGTCCACACAGTTGTTGATGTGTTTCAGGACAGAGTTAGTGTAGGTGTCCAAGTGGATGTGTGAGCCTGTGGTGGCTCGGGCAGCATACTCACTCTTGTCGGTGTGCTGGAACTGTTGCTGAAGGAAGGAGTCAGCCCCATCCATCCAGAACTTTACAGTTCTGGTTGAAGGCTTAATCCTCTGCATGACTGCAGTGTATTTGGGAAGCAGGAACAAAGAAAGATGATCGGAAAGTCCAAGATGGGGGAGGGGTGTTGTTTTGAAGCTGGTTAAAGTCGAACCGATGCTGAATCCGGTGTTTGTGCAGTGAATGTTAATTTCCAAAAGTGTCTGTCTGTCGTAACTGTAGTTCGCAAGAGTTATTTGCGCAAGAAAACTAGAGATAGCTAAGTACAGAAGTATAACATCACTAAAACCGGTAAGACGCTGAGCCTCGCAGTGTGATCGCGATGCCATCTTGGTCCTGGGAGACCAAGGACCATTTCCTATGGATATCAAGGTCCCATAATCTGGAGGAAGAGAGGAGAGGCATGGAATCCACATTGCTCGAGGTACCCTGTAAAGTTTCCACAGTAAGTGGCGGTTTGGGGTCCCATGTCATCTGCTGGTGTGGGTCCACTGTATTTTCTGAGGTCCAAGGTCAACGCAGCCGCCTACCAGGGAGATTTAGATTACTTTATGCTTCCTTATGCTTCCAAGCGAGGTGGGTTAGTGCAGTGTGTAGTGCTGTTGAGAGCGAAGACACCCGCAAGTTCCACAGCACAAGCTCTTAGCACATGGCCAGGTACACCATCAGGGCCAGCTGCCTCAATCTTTAAATCTAGATTAAAAACCTACCTTTTCAAACAAGCTTTTGGTTAATCACTCACCTTCAGGTTACTCCTTCTCTATTGGTGTTCGGGCTGGTTTTCATATTATCACTGTTCTGTATTAATCCTGTCATATCACCATAGCTACAGCATTCTTAGTTAGCTTTGTAGTACCTGCCAACAACGCTGTCTGTCGCTGGGTTCTCTTGCCTGACCAGTGGAAGCTTTTTTCGCAGGACAAATTTCCCCGTTCTTTACCATGACCCTACTAACCTTTTGTATTTTTATTTTGTTCCCTTTGTCTGGCTTTCTTTCTCCTGTCTCTCTCTCATGCTTTGAGATGTCCTGCTGCTCTCCAGGTTTTGCCCTGATCCAGCCCGTGTCCTGTACAAGATCCTGGCCTTGCTAAGACTCATACATCACTAATATCATCATCCTCACCATTTTCATTTCTACTTCTCCATCATCACTAATATACTACATTTATATTACTATAACCCCTTCACTTTTACTTCTGTTCTCTATTGTGTCTCCGGTGTCGACCCGAGGAGGATGGGTTCCCCGTATGAGTCTTGGTTCCTTCCAAGGTTTCTTCCTCGTGTGCTGAGGGAGTTTTTCCTTGCCACTGTTGCCCCTGGCTTGCTCATAGGAGGCTTGGACCCGGATCTCTGTAAAGCTGCTTTGTGACGACTTTTTGTTGTGAAAAGCGCTATATAAATAAAATCTGATTGATTGATTGATTGCCTTCCGTGCATTCACTCTGCTCAGCATGCGACTGACGTCCGAAGTGGAAAGTACAAGTGGGTTGTCGTCGGTGGAGGATCGTTTATTGAAGATATCAATATCATCTGGTCGAAACGAGTGTAAAAGTTGTTCAGCTCATCAGGGAGTGAAGCACTGTTGGTACATGGAACAAAGCTAGTTGGTTTATAGTCAGTCAGGGTGTGTATTCCCTACCACATACGCCGAGGGTCAGAGGAGGTAAAGTGCTCCTCAATCCGGCGTTTGTAGCAGTGCTTGGATATAGCTATTAGTCTCTTCATATTGCCAGGAACTCCAGTGGGCGGTACAAAGGACGCTCGTACCCTGAGCGCTTCTATGCTGAGGGATGCCATGGTAAGAAATCTCAGACCACCAGTCTTGTTTTTTGCCCTTCTTTTGTACGCATTAGGTTTTTCCATTTATGTGCATCTGCTTTTGTTTTTTTTGTGAATCAGGACCGGCGTTTGTAGCAGTGCTTGGCTATAGCTATTCCTCTCCTCAGGTTAGCTCTGACCAAGCTGTATGCTTCCCGGCGTCCTGATCTGAAGGCAGCATCTCTGGCTTTGAGCAGAGTGCGAACCTCTCTGTTCATCCAGGGCTTCTGATTAGGGAATGTTAATTATTATGGCAAACTTAAAATTAATGATTAAGTATCACCAGGAAGGAAGATTGACGCTCAAAGAATTCTTTGAGGAGAAGAGAGGAATAAGACAGACAGTCAAAGATTGCGTGAATCCGGTGTTTGTGCAGTGAATGTTAATTTCCAAAAGTGTCTGTCTCTTGTAGCTGTAGTTCGCAAGAGTTATTTGCGCAAGAAAACTGGAGATAGCTAAGTACAGAAGTATAACATCACTAAAACTGGTAAGACGCTGAGCCTCGCAGTGTGATCGCGATGCCATCTTGGTCCTGGGAGACCAAGGACCATTTCCTATAGAAATCAAGGTCCCAGAATCTGGAGGAAGAGAGGAGGGGCACGGAATCCACATTGCTCGAGGTACCCTGTAAAGTTTCCACAGTCAGTGGCGGTTTGGGGTCCCATGTCATCTGCTGGTGTGGGTCCACTGTATTTTCTGAGGTCCAAGGTCAACGCAGCCGCCTACCAGGGAGATTTAGATTACTTTATGCTTCCAAGCGAGGTGGGTTAGTGCAGTGTGTAGTGCTGTTGAGATAGCGTCCTCGGTGGATCTGTTGCAACGATAAGCAAACTGGTGTGGGTCCAGCGTAGCAGGCAGGCAGGATTTCAAGTGAGAAAGAACTAGTCTTTTAAAGCACTTGGAAATTATTGGGGTGAGTGCTACAGGTCGAAAGTCATTAAAGTCTGAAGCAGTAGAATGCTTAGGCACAGGCACAATAATGGCTGACTTAAAGATAGATGGTACAGCTGCCTGGGCAAGCGAAACATTAAAGATGTGAGCGAAGACACCCGCAAGTTCCACAGCACAAGCTCTTAGCACACGGCCAGGTACACCATCAGGGCAAGCTGCCTTCTGTGCATTCACTCTGCTCAGCATGTGACTGACGTCCGAATTGGAAAGTACAAGTGGGTTGTCGTCGGTGGAGGATCGTTTATTGAAGATATCAATATCATCTGGTCGAAACGAGCGTAGAAGTTGTTCAGCTCATCAGGGAGTGAAGCACTGTTGGTAGATGGAACAAAGCTAGTTGGTTTATAGTCAGTCAGGGTGTGTATTCCCTGCCACATACGCCGAGGGTCAGAGGAGGTAAAGTGCTCCTCAATCCGTCGTTTGTAGCAGTGCTTGGCTATGGCTATTAGTCTCTTCATATTGCCAGGGACTCCAGTGGGCGGTACAGAGGACGCTTGTACCCTGAGCGCTTGTTGATGCATTTCAGGACAGAGTTAGTGTAGGTGTCCAAGTGGATGTGTGAGCCTGTGCAGGCTCGGGCAGCATACTCACTCCAGTCGGTGTGCTGGAACTGTTGCTGAAGGAAGGAGTCAGCCCCATCCATCCAGAACTTTACAGTTCTGGTTGAAGGCTTAATCCTCTGCATGACTGGAGTGTATTTGGGAAGCAGGAACAAAGAAAGATGATCGGAAAGTCCAAGATGGGGGAGGGGTGTTGTTTTGAAGCTGGTTAAAGTCCAACCGATGCTGAATCCGGTGTTTGTGCAGTGAATGTTAATTTCCAAAAGTGTCTGTCTGTCGTAACTGTGGTTCGCAAGAGTTATTTGCGCAAGAAAACTGGAGATAGCTAAGTACAGAAGTATAACATCACTAAAACCGGTAAGACGCTGAGCCTCGCAGTGTGATCGCGATGCCATCTTGGTCCTGGAAGACCAAGGACCATTTCCTATAGAAATCAAGGTCCCAGAATCTGGAGGAAGAGAGGAGAGGCACGGAATCCACATTGTTCGAGCTACCCTGTAAAGTTTCCACAGTCAGTGGCGGTTTGGTGTCCCATGTCATCTGCTGGTGTGGGTCCACTTTATTTTCTGAGGTCCAAGGTCAACGCAGCCGCCTACCAGGGAGATTTAGATTACTTTATGCTTCCTTATGCTTCCAAGCGAGGTGGGTTAGTGCAGTGTGTAGTGCTGTTGAGATAGCGTCCTCGGTGGATCTGTTGCAACGATAAGCAAACTGGTGTGGGTCCAGCGTAGCAGGCAGGCAGGATTTCAAGTGAGAAAGAACTAGTCTTTTAAAGCACTTGGAAATTATTGAGGTGGGTTATGCAGTGTGTAGTTCTGTTGAGAGCGAAGACACCCGCAAGTTCCACAGCACAAGCACTCAGCACACGGCCAGGTACACCATCAGGGCCAGCTGCCTTCCGTGCATTCACTCTACTCAGCATGCGACTGACGTCCGAAGTGGAAAGTACAAGTGGGTTGTCATCGGTGGAGGATCGTTTATTGAAGATATCATTATCATCTGGTCGAAACGAGCGTAAAAGTTGTTCAGCTTATCAGGGAGTGAAGCACTGTTGGTAAATGGAACAAAGCTAGTTGGTTTATAGTCAGTCAGGGCGTGTATTCCCTGCCACATACGCCGAGGGTCAGAGGAGGTAAAGTGCTCCTCAATCCGGCGTTTGTAGCAGTGCTTGGCTATAGCTATTAGTCTCTTCATATTGCCAGGAACTCCAGTGGGCGGTACAAAGGACGCTCGTACCCTGAGCGCTTCTATGCTGAGGGATGCCATGGTAAGAAATCTCAGACCACCAGTCTTGTTTTTTGCCCTTCTTTTGTACGCATTAGGTTTTTCCATTTATGTGCATCTGCTTTTGTTTTTTTTTGTGAATCAGGACCGGCGTTTGTAGCAGTGCTTGGCTATAGCTATTCCTCTCCTCAGGTTAGCTCTGACCAAGCTGTATGCTTCCCTGCATCCTGATCTGAAGGCAGCATCTCTGGC
>NW_027100864.1:20000-30000 GCF_029633855.1 Hoplias malabaricus
AACAACATAAAGCCTTAACTTAAGAAAGCCACTCAACATCCCAATCCACATATGGTATATTGCCATCGGACGGGACCAGAGCGCTAGCGCGCGGCGCCCGTTAAATGATTTTTGCCAAGCCCGAGAGCGGGTCCAGTGCGCTCAGGGGAACACGCCACGAAGTTCCGCGCCCTCGCTGAGTCTCTACTCCTCACGTGGAAAGAGATATGAATAATCAAAGTTTGGGCCTTTTATCCGCAATTTTTCATCAGTCCACCAGGTGGCACATGGAATGTCCCAACACATGTATATTATATTGGGTTTGGGATGGGGTATTTCCGGCCTCCGAATATATTGGAAGTGGGATGGTTGTCCAATTGCTGTCAAATATATTGGAAGTGGGATGGTTGTCCAATTGCAATATATTCTGATGGTGTCAAATATATTGGAAGTGGGATGGTTGTCCAATTGTAATATATTCTGATGGTGTCAAATACATTGGAAGAGGGATGGTTGTCCAATGGCAATATATTCTGATGGTGTCAAATATATTGGAAGTGGGATGGTTGTCCTGATGGTGTCTAATATATTGGAAGTGGGATGGTTGTCCAATTGCAATATATTCTGATGGTGTCAAATATATTGGAAGTGGGATGGTTGTCCTGATGGTGTCTAATATATTGGAAGTGGGATGGTTGTCCAATTGCAATATATTCTGATGGTGTCAAATATATTGGAAGTGGGATGGTTGTCCAATTCCCATACATCCTGATGGTGTCAAATATATTGGAAGAGGGATGGTTGTCCAATTGCAATATATTCTGATGGTGTCAAATATATTGGAAGTGGGATGGTTGTCCTGATGGTGTCTAATATATTGGAAGTGGGATGGTTGTCCAATTGCAATATATTCTGATGGTGTCAAATATATTGGAAGTGGGATGGTTATCCTGATGGTGTCTAATATATTGGAAGTGGGATGGTTGTCCAATTGCAATATATTCTGATGGTGTCAAATATATTGGAAGTGGGATGGTTGTCCAATTCCCATACATCCTGATGGTGTCAAATATATTGTAAGTGGGATAGTTGTCCAATTCCCCTATATCCTGATGGTGTCAAATATATTGGAAATGAGATGGTTGTCCAATTACCATACATCCTTATGGCTTCAAATATATTGTAAGTGGGATGCTTGTTCAATTACCATATATATTGTGTCAAATATGTTCAAAGTGGGATGGTGTCCCATCACTACATATTGTCATCAGAGCACGTTTTAGGAAAACATAATTGTAATGTCTAAAAATACATTTAGCCATATATCCCATGACTCCCTGATCTCATATCTGTCTTTGGAGTTGTAAAATTCTACTGTCCAAAATCCATATATTTTTTTTTGACTTGAATATATTGGAAGTAGGATTATCAGATCTCAGCTTCAGAACAACATAAGAGGTTTTTACAAACGGGTCTATCTTTGTCTGGGTCTATCTTACTCAGCGTGTGAGTTTGGAGAAGATTGGAGAGAATAAATATTTTCACTCAAAAAAACTAAAAGGGGTCCCCCTATGAGTTGTTTTTAAGTGAAAAAATTTATGTCCTCCAATCATCTCCAAACTCACACCCTGAGTTGATGACACTCAGACTTAGACGAAACTGGTCTTACTTTGAAGATATTTCACTCCTAAGCCAAGATCTGATAATCCAACTTCCAATATATTCCAGTCAAAAACATATATGGGTTTTTGACAGTAGAATTTTACACTTCTAATTACAGAAAAAGGATCAGAGGGACTTGGGCTGTATGGAAACATGTATTTTTTTTAACTATATAAAATGTTTTCCCAAAATGTATAAGTCTTTACTTTAACCATCCCAATTGCAATATATTTGACACAAGTGTTATATATTATATTTAAGCAGTACATTTCTTCGTAGATGTCTTTCAGTAACTGTAAAACATTTATTTTAATTATTTGTAATTTGCTAAGACACATGGAAGACCTTTACATCCCGAGGTAGTGATAGCTTACAACCTGGTCTCACACCTACTTGTGATATAGTCACATATATAGGAGACTGCAATTCATGCTGAAAATATGCGATATGTCACGAATTGCAGATTACTATATCACGAGTAGGTGTGAGACCGGGCTGTAGCTTAACATTACTGGCTGATGTAACTTTGCTAACTGACAAAGCGACACATTTATGTTATGATTAAAACCAATATTTAACAAAAAATATATTCATTAAACACATGAAAAGTGTTGTATTCTAATCAAATGATATTTAAACTCCCGCACGAGTTATGCACAGGGGCCGTGTCTTCATTAATTCAGACTTATTATCCTGGATTTAAGTCCTTTATAGAGTATTTAGTTATTTTTTATAACGTCTCTTCCTTACACATGTAAACAATCGTACACACACAAAAATGCGTGTATTTGTATAACTAAAAATGTGAGTCTGTAAACAAGTTTTAGTCCCCACACCGAGATTATATCCATCTACACACAGACAAAGAGAGAGTCCACCAGTTTCGCTACACTACACTTTGTTTGGGTTTTTATGTACTGTTTCTAATTCTATATTTTTGTTGTGATATCAGTTATAATTGAATATGTATTTTGTCTCGTTCACCAGTGATATTTTTCAGTTACTGTAGTTAAAACAGCATTTAACTAATCCATACGGGCCTACTTACATATTCATGATTGGATTTACATCACACACTGTAGCTGACACGAAACATAAATCCTTTGTGAACGTAGTCCCTACGTTTCATCTGAATTATTCATAACATAGTGAGCGAAGCACTGACCTATGGCTACGTTGAGCCCTACGTGAGCAGTGTGAAGACAGCAATATTAGTAAGCTGATCCCCATAGCAACTGGAAGTTAATTTTTCACAATAAAAAACCTCTGGTGTTTAGTACCTTAAAATTTGTAAACATGCATATTATTATATAACTTCATTCATAACATGCTCTAAAGCTTTTCATAATTGTATATCAAACAAACATCACTATTCTCTCACACTATGTGTGTGACACATACTGAGATTTGACATTGATAAATTATGTGCATTCTTTTAATAGCATACTGCTAAACAATACAGTGTCAATACAAACCCATGGTGAAATTAACTTTCCAGATCCTCCTCTTTCTGTAAACGTATTGTATGTTTAACGATACATTAAGTTACTCATGTTTTATTTAATTATGTGTATCTACTTCTATATATAAATTAAGAGAGGATAAATCTCCTTCAAAATGAAATTGAACAAAAAATTCTGAATTAAAAAAGGGCTTTTTCAGCAGTTCAGTGGTGGTTGAAGTGAGGGGTTTATATATATATATATATATATATATATATATATATATATATATATATATATATATATATATATATATATGTGTGTGTGTGTGTGTGTGTGTGTGTGTGCTTTTAAACGTATTTATATATGTATAATGTTAATACAAAATCTCATAAAAAACATGGTCAAATCCAATACGCTTAGAGACCAACGACATTCCTTACACCTGGACCCCCATGAGTACTGACGAAGAACACTCAGAAAAGTGACACTGAGCCTGCTGTGGGCCAACGCTGTTTTCTGACTGTGACTCTGAGCCGAGTGTAGTCAATTCACAAAAAACATTATAAGAACGCAGTACCAAAGCATGGCTCAATTTTGCATGTAGGTATTTGAGTATACACTAAGTAGGCTACAAGCTTATTGTTTTTAGTCCAATACACTTTATAAACTTGAATTCCTCTGTTTTTTTTTCATTTGTTTTAAATTATGCTCTAAACGTGTTGGATTCTCCGTGTTGACACGTAGCGTATAATTTCGTGTTAACACGTTAAGGTATTGACGCGTTATGAACGTGTTAACACGTTAAGTTTGTGTATTTCGTGAATCATGATGCTTTACTGCCACCAACTGGTGTATGGCGTTATTGCTGAAACAACATAAAGCCTTAACTTACCAAATAACGGAAACAATTCCAGTGTTTAATGTTCTGAACAATGTTTATGAGATTTTGTATAAACATTATACAAACATAATATTTATATAAACATAAATACGTTTAAAAGCGCACACAAACATAGATATATATACCCCTCACTTCAACCACCACTGAATTTACTGCTGAAAAAAGCCCTTTTTTAATTCAGATTTTTTTGTTCAATATAATTTTGAAGGAGATTTATCCTATCTTAACATATATAAGTATGTGGCCACAAATGGGTCCACAATTCCATTTAGACCTAACAGGTGGTGGTGGGGTCTTAGTTCCGAAAAGCCATTTAGTGGACAAAATAGCAGTTGCTTACCTCTTCGTAGTACCACACCATCCCAATCCACATATATGATACGCCGCTTGGTGGACCTTATCGGCCTAGCGCGCGGCGCCCCCTAGACGATTTACTTTGCAGAGCCCGGGGTCGGGTCCTGGGCACACGTGGTGAGAGCTAAAAATCCTCAAAGTTTGGGCCTTTTACCCGCACTTTTGCATCAATCCACCAGGTGGCTCCCGGAACGTCCCGATTCCAATATATTCCATTACAGGCAAATATATTGGGATTGGGATGGCGTATATATTTATCATTCGTTGAAGTGTTTTGTAATGTTTTTAATACTTTTAACATGCCCAACATCCATAGACATTAACATTTTTAAAGTGTTGGCTACTTTGATAAGGCAACACAAACGTCCTTTCACAAAGTTTCCAACTATCTTTGATATATGTATAATGCCAGTAAACCGACAAACACGTAACCACAGTGAGCCAGCCTGCCCTTCTGAAACTCTTGTCCGAACGCCTTACTTTCAAATTTTCAAGTTAGCTAATGTTACTGCTGCATTACTTAAGGTGGAAGCGAAAAATTTAAAAGCTTCTGAGCGAACACCAGTCAGAATGTCAACACTAGAACTATCAGGATTTTCATATACCCCCTTTTTCTACCAGAGGCTGCCAAATGGCAGTGCTGGGGTAATTTGCAACCCATTAGGCCACATTTTGTTATGTACATTAAGCCACTACTAGGTGCTAAAACGGGGGGATGGGTGATAGTGTGAACTGTGTTGACTGACAAAGCTCTGAGAGTCACAGCAGGCACAGACTTTCAGGAGTTTAGTTTAGGGCAACAGTCTCAACAAATAAAAAATATTTTGGTACTTTGGCAGTTTTCTCAGCTGCTGATAATTATTATTATAATCTTTCAAAAATATAATGAAATAATACTTGTTTATTTAGAATACACACAATAAAGAATTATTTAAGCTTTTTAGTTTATATTTGTTGATCTAATGCAGTATTATTTGATGTGAAACCTACAAAAACCTTGAGAAATATAAATAAAAAATTCAGTTAAGTAAAAATTGCTCAAAAATAGTATTTAAGTTTAATTTGAGTCATATTTACTTGTCAAGAAAAACACTTTGCCAATGGGGTGAGATATTTTGACTTAAAACAAGAAAAAATGTCCTGATAATATTCTTTTACTTGGGTTTTTAAATGTTTAAGTAAAAATGTCCTTTTTACAAGTAGCTGAGGGTTGTTTTTTGTATAAATTTATGTAAAAATATCTTTACCTATTGGCAGTTTTTCAAAAGACAAAAACTACTTAAAATAAGGTTACAACATATCAGAGCTATTTTGACTAATCAATATGCCACTTTTTGCACTGTGAAAACAATCCTACATTAGTACAAAGGAGGCAGTTTTTCAAAAGGCAAATTTACTTAAAATCTGAACTTTAGCTATTTTGACAAATCATCAGTGAGAAAACAATCCAAAATTAGTACAAAGGAGGCAGACTTGAGGTGTTTTGGAATTATAGTTCAAATAATGTCTTTGTGTGAGTTTTAGAGAAAGATGACTGCAGACACTGGAAAACTTGTTAATAAAGTGCATAAACTTTATATAATAAACTGCACCAAAGTAAATAGCCTATCTGGCTACATGCTGAGTGAAATAAAATAGAATAAACCTTTCTCACTATAGTACAATATTACAAATATACACGATGGAGGTAACTGAGATGGGTGTGTCAGTGTCAGTCAGGGTGTGTATTCCCTGCCACATACGCCGAGGGTCAGAGGAGGTAAAGTGCTCCTCAATCCAGAGTTTGTAGCAGTGCTTGGCTATAGCTGTTAGTCTCTTCATATTGCCAGGAACTCCAGTGGGCGGTACAAAGGACGCTTGTACCCTGAGCGCTTCTATGCTGAGGGATGCCATGCCAAGAAATCTCGGACCACCAGTCTTGTTTTTTGCCCTTCTTTTGTATGCATTAGGTTTCTCCATTTATGTGCATCTGCTTTTCTTTTTTCTGTAAATCAGGACCGGCGTTTGTAGCAGTGCTTGGCTATAGCTATTCCTCTCCTCAGGTTAGCTCTGGCCAAGCTGTATGCTTCCCGGCGTCCTGATCTGAAGGCAGCATCTCTGGCTTTGAGCAATGTGCGAACCTCTCTGTTTATCCAGGGCATTTGAATAGGGAATGTTAATTGTTATGGCAAACTTAAATTTAATGATTAAGTATCACCAGGAAGAAAGATCGATGCTCAAAGAATTCTTTGAGGAGAAGAGAGGAATAAGACAGACAGTCAAAGTCAGTCCACACAGTTGTTGATGTGTTTCAGGACAGAGTTAGTGTAGGTGTCCAAGTGGATGTGTGAGCCTGTGGAGGCTCGGGCAGCATACTCACTCCAGTCGGTGTGCTGGAACTGTTGCTGAAGGAAGGAGTCAGCCCCATCCATCCAGAACTTTACAGTTCTGGTTGAAGGCTTAATCCTCTGCATGACTGGAGTGTATTTGGGAAGCAGGAACAAAGAAAGATGATCGGAAAGTCCAAGATGGGGGTGGGGTGTTGTTTTGAAGCTGGTTAAAGTCGAACCAATGCTGAATCCGGTGTTTGTGCAGTGAATGTTAATTTCCAAAAGTGTCTGTCTGTCGTAACTGTAGTTCGCAAGAGTTATTTGCGCAAGAAAACTGGAGATAGCTAAGTACAGAAGTATAACATCACTAAAACCGGTAAGACGCTGAGCCTCGCAGTGTGATCGTGACGCCATCTTGGTCCTGGGAGACCAAGGACCATTTCCTATGGATATCAAGGTCCCAGAATCTGGAGGAAGAGAGGAGAGGCACGGAATCCACATTGCTCGAGGTACCCTGTAAAGTTTCCACAGTAAGTGGCGGTTTGGGGTCCCATGTCATCTGCTGGTGTGGGTCCACTGTATTTTCTGAGGTCCAAGGTCAACGCAGCCGCCTACCAGGGAGATTTAGATTACTTTATGCTTCCTTATGCTTCCAAGCGGGGTGGGTTAGTGCAGTGTGTAGTGCTGTTGAGAGCGAAGACACCCGCAAGTTCCACAGCACAAGCTCTTAGCACACGGCCAGGTACACCATCAGGGCCAGCTGCCTTCCGTGCATTCACTCTGCTCAGCATGCGACTGACGTCCGAAGTGGAAAGTACAAGTGGGTTGTCGTCGGTGGAGGATCGTTTATTGAAGATATCAATATCATCTGGTCGAAACGAGTGTAAAAGTTGTTCAGCTCATCAGGGAGTGAAGCACTGTTGGTACATGGAACAAAGCTAGTTGGTTTATAGTCAGTCAGGGTGTGTATTCCCTACCACATACGCCGAGGGTCAGAGGAGGTAAAGTGCTCCTCAATCCGGCGTTTGTAGCAGTGCTTGGATATAGCTATTAGTCTCTTCATATTGCCAGGAACTCCAGTGGGCGGTACAAAGGACGCTCGTACCCTGAGCGCTTCTATGCTGAGGGATGCCATGGTAAGAAATCTCAGACCACCAGTCTTGTTTTTTGCCCTTCTTTTGTACGCATTAGGTTTTTCCATTTATGTGCATCTGCTTTTGTTTTTTTTGTGAATCAGGACCGGCGTTTGTAGCAGTGCTTGGCTATAGCTATTCCTCTCCTCAGGTTAGCTCTGACCAAGCTGTATGCTTCCCGGCGTCCTGATCTGAAGGCAGCATCTCTGGCTTTGAGCAGAGTGCGAACCTCTCTGTTCATCCAGGGCTTCTGATTAGGGAATGTTAATTATTATGGCAAACTTAAAATTAGTGATTAAGTATCACCAGGAAGGAAGATTGACGCTCAAAGAATTCTTTGAGGAGAAGAGAGGAATAAGACAGACAGTCAAAGATTGCGTGAATCCGGTGTTTGTGCAGTGAATGTTAATTTCCAAAAGAGTCTGTCTCTTGTAGCTGTAGTTCGCAAGAGTTATTTGCGCAAGAAAACTGGAGATAGCTAAGTACAGAAGTATAACATCACTAAAACTGGTAAGACGCTGAGCCTCGCAGTGTGATCGCGATGCCATCTTGGTCCTGGGAGACCAAGGACCATTTCCTATAGAAATCAAGGTCCCAGAATCTGGAGGAAGAGAGGAGAGGCACGGAATCCACATTGCTCGAGGTACCCTGTAAAGTTTCCACAGTCAGTGGCGGTTTGGGGTCCCATGTCATCTGCTGGTGTGGGTCCACTGTATTTTCTGAGGTCCAAGGTCAACGCAGCCGCCTACCAGGGAGATTTAGATTACTTTATGCTTCCAAGCGAGGTGGGTTAGTGCAGTGTGTAGTGCTGTTGAGATAGCGTCCTCGGTGGATCTGTTGCAACGATAAGCAAACTGGTGTGGGTCCAGCGTAGCAGGCAGGCAGGATTTCAAGTGAGAAAGAACTAGTCTTTTAAAGCACTTGGAAATTATTGGGGTGAGTGCTACAGGTCGAAAGTCATTAAAGTCTGAAGCAGTAGAATGCTTAGGCACAGGCACAATAATGGCTGACTTAAAGATAGATGGTACAGCTGCCTGGGCAAGCGAAACATTAAAGATGTGAGCGAAGACACCCGCAAGTTCCACAGCACAAGCTCTTAGCACACGGCCAGGTACACCATCAGGGCAAGCTGCCTTCTGTGCATTCACTCTGCTCAGCATGTGACTGACGTCCGAATTGGAAAGTACAAGTGGGTTGTCGTCGGTGGAGGATCGTTTATTGAAGATATCAATATCATCTGGTCGAAACGAGCGTAGAAGTTGTTCAGCTCATCAGGGAGTGAAGCACTGTTGGTAGATGGAACAAAGCTAGTTGGTTTATAGTCAGTCAGGGTGTGTATTCCCTGCCACATACGCCGAGGGTCAGAGGAGGTAAAGTGCTCCTCAATCCGTCGTTTGTAGCAGTGCTTGGCTATAGCTATTAGTCTCTTCATATTGCCAGGGACTCCAGTGGGCGGTACAGAGGACGCTTGTACCCTGAGCGCTTGTTGATGCATTTCAGGACAGAGTTAGTGTAGGTGTCCAAGTGGATGTGTGAGCCTGTGCAGGCTCGGGCAGCATACTCACTCCAGTCGGTGTGCTGGAACTGTTGCTGAAGGAAGGAGTCAGCCCCATCCATCCAGAACTTTACAGTTCTGGTTGAAGGCTTAATCCTCTGCATGACTGGAGTGTATTTGGGAAGCAGGAACAAAGAAAGATGATCGGAAAGTCCAAGATGGGGGAGGGGTGTTGTTTTGAAGCTGGTTAAAGTCCAACCGATGCTGAATCCGGTGTTTGTGCAGTGAATGTTAATTTCCAAAAGTGTCTGTCTGTCGTAACTGTAGTTCGCAAGAGTTATTTGCGCAAGAAAACTGGAGATAGCTAAGTACAGAAGTATAACATCACTAAAACCGGTAAGACGCTGAGCCTCGCAGTGTGATCGCGATGCCATCTTGGTCCTGGAAGACCAAGGACCATTTCCTATAGAAATCAAGGTCCCAGAATCTGGAGGAAGAGAGGAGAGGCACGGAATCCACATTGTTCGAGCTACCCTGTAAAGTTTCCACAGTCAGTGGCGGTTTGGTGTCCCATGTCATCTGCTGGTGTGGGTCCACTTTATTTTCTGAGGTCCAAGGTCGACGCAGCCGCCTACCAGGGAGATTTAGATTACTTTATGCTTCCTTATGCTTCCAAGCGAGGTGGGTTAGTGCAGTGTGTAGTGCTGTTGAGATAGCGTCCT
>NW_027100865.1:0-36256 GCF_029633855.1 Hoplias malabaricus
TAGCAGGAATCGAACCCACAACCTCCAGGCCCCTGGAGCTGTGTGACTGCGACACCTACCTGCTGCGCCACCGTGCCGCCGTGTGTAAAACAGAGACTTAGACTTTAGACTTTAATGCAATTAGTGAAACATCTGTTATCGCAAAATATTGAAATTGGGATTTTGTTTATCATGAAACTTTTAGCATTAACTTAAAAAGTAGATGGTGTTTTCAAATTGTGAAATATAACTGAATGCACCCTGCGTAAGACTGGCACCCAGTGATTATGGGTAGGACCCTTTGTGACTCTGAACTGGATCAGTACTTACAGACAATGAATAAATATTTGAATGCAGATCGGTCAAAATATCAAAGTGATTGCTTTTTTCGCTTTTGTTGTCCCTCGTGTCAGATCCACTGACCACAAAGGTGCACTATGTAGTTCTACAATTACAGACTATAGTCCGTTTGTTAGGCTTTTACCCTGTTCATCAATTCTCAGGTTGTCCACTGGAGCACCATCAGCAGCGAGGGACAGTTAGTGTGTGTTGTGCTGGTAAAAGTGAATCTGCTACAGTGCCAGTGCTTCTAGATTGAGAACACTGCATCCTGTTGTTTGGGTCCATTGAGGTCCACTGATGAAGAACCAGCACACACTTTACAGCGACAGATGAGCTACTGTTTCTGACTTTACAAAGTCTACAAGGTGGACCAACGAGGGAGGAGTGTCTCATAGAGCGGGCAGTGAGTAGACACAGGGTTTAAAAACTCCAGCAGCCACTGCTGTGTCTGATCCACTCTACACCAGCACAACACAAACTAACACACCACCACCATGTCAGACTGTTGAAAATAAACACACTAGAAATCTGTTTCCTAACACATATTTACGTAAATATTCTTTATATACGAACAGACATCGAATGTATGGGAACTGCTTAGCGTTTGGAAGTGTCCTGAAAGCCTCGGTGAGGAATGTCTGGATTGAAACAGAGGGTGGCTGAGGATGGAGAGAGAGAGAGGGGGGGGGGGGGGTGGGACTGAGAGAGCTCTAGGTTTGTTTGTGCAGTGCGGGAAATGAGATAAGTTCAGATTGAAACTGAGAGACTCCTCCGTATCTAAATGTAATCTTAGTGCAGGATGAATAGAATACAGTATCTAAGAGCAGGATTGACGTGTGAGAATGATACTGAGCAGGAGAGAGCAGCCGTCGGGCTAAATATACCACTTTTATGTGCTATGTTATAACTAACTACAATTTTTTTCTTCTTCTTCTTGGGGCTTGATTGTTATCTCTCTAAGTGCATTTTATTCAATCTATATTGTGAAGTTTCTGGTGGGGAAGTTTTATCAGATCAGACGAAAATTGTGTCTAAAGGAATATGTGGCATGATAAATCGAGGCAGGACTTATTTTCTTGTTGACTTTTAGCCCACGCAGGTTAAAGTGGCTGTGGTATAATTTTCGGATGGATCTCAATCTACCGCAAAGTTTCTGTGCGACTGGTGAAGGGTCATTTCCGTCGTAAAGCCACATGCTCTATCCATATTTGACCTTTTGACCCCGAAATCAAAGGCCCACGATGGACAAACAGCCGTCCTCTTATTAAACAAGGTCCCGACAATGAAGCGACGTGGTTAAAAGCACTTTCCTTGTGCGTTCCATACGCATACCTCCCGATTTGATTATTGTTATTAATTCTGCTGACATTGGCAGCCCTGACAGCCTTCTAGAGAAGCAATGACTGTGGAATCTAATTTATCCCATGCGCAAATCCATCATTTACACACAGCGGCGCTTCTAAAGGCGAATAAAGCGGCCAGACCCTGCAGATTTGTCTGCCTGACAAAGAGAGAGGGAGAAAACGACATGAAGGTGCGCTCCAATCGATGGCGGAATCCCACGGATTGGGACTGGGCCTGAATATTTTCCCCCAACTTTGCATTTTTTACTCTTCTTAGCGAGCGCAGCCACAGGGGAGTGGGCTTGTTTTCACTCTCAGCCTCATCAATAGCTAAATCCTGGTGAACAAGTGACATGGAGAAGCTGGAATCAATAGTCGCGCCTGCATTTTCCCCTCCTTCTGGTCAAATGGTTCAGCGCGGCTGACAGGCATGACAAGCCGAACATGATGCAAAATCATTATCAGCAGGCCATGGAGATGAGTGCAGAAAAACATGACACAGGCATTAATGGCCATGGCCAGCACTGAATAAACTAGCTCCTCGCTAAAGGATTTGTCAAGTGGAAAAAAGATGTGGGGGCCAAACTTCTCCTCGTGCATCGATTCTCGGCCCGCATCGAACCGCTGGTAGCGAAATCGCGGTCAATATGACGCCATGGTGAGCTTGCGATGTCAGCGGTGGAAATGTTTTAATTTGCTGGATGCACTTCTTACACTGGTCTCTCAGTCTGGCTCAGGAACACAGCACTGTATCCTCAGACTCGTTAGATCACTAAAGAGAGCAGATAACAACAACGGCTAATCAATGTTATCATCATCATACGGTTAGCCTTTGAATGCTAAACAGTGTGATGCTAAAATATCTGCAAGACCCTTATTTATCAATTCATACGCAATGACAGGATACATATTTGGGCAAGTACTGAGCACATATCAAAGGGTTAACCCCTAATCAAACCAGTGGCTGGTACCTCATTGCCAGTCTAACGCTGCATTATAATCAATAACTGTTAAAGTAAACACCACACACTTATTTGTTTTTTGCAAAGCATTGCAGGTGTGTCTTATTATATGATAATACGTCTTTTCTAATGTGCTCTAATATTGCATTCATCACACAGCTCTATTTTCTTCCCTCCTAAGGAGGGCGTGTGTTTATATTTCTGCATCCTCCCTATAATTTCTAAAGGAACTGCCGCATCTGTTTGCCGTGAGGAGCGTCTCTCTTTGCTTTCTCTTCTCAGCTGAAGGTCATCGCATGAATTATGTGTTTAGAGCAAACTGACTAAAAAAGAGCTGACTGTACCCAGGATATTACAATGAAAATCCTTTCTTATATTGGATAAAAGGCCTCACGACGGAACCCGCGGCCAAAAGGTCTTATATTATTGCATTACTATTCATAAAGCTGTTTATCACTGTATGATGCGCTCATTATCCTGCTCCCTGTGTTTTTTTGGGGGGGTTTTTTGTTTTCCCCTCTTCCCCGTAATGATTTATTTATTTATAGCATATTGTGAATTTTGATAGAACAAACAAGATGCGCAGATCGCGTTTTGTTTTGCAGGAATCGTCCCCCCCCCCCCTCCTCATCTGATGTTAATGTATTCCGGTAGAAGGAGGGGCTTTCTAGTAATAAGCAATCTTGCTGTGTCAGTATAGGGCCCGATCCAGCACTTAAGGAGTTAATTCCTCTCGTTTCATTACGCCACCCTTATTGGCTTTTTTCGAAAGGGGGGGGAAATATGGAGGGAAAGTTCGTTAAGCAGTGTCTCAACTCAATTAAAAATTAAAATCAAATATTTTATAGACGGTGAACTATTAACACAAGTTGATGAATATAGGTCATACCACAAAGAGCAAGAGAAAGGCTTATTAATTAAATAATAAGGGCAATTCCAGCACTATCAGGCAGCGTCAAATCGTTCCAGAGGAAAGGTGGGGGGACGGAGAGAACGGCTCCTCTCGCTGCTTCTTGGGTGGGCTTGTTTGTGATGAAAGAGTGGTTAGTGTTGAAGCGTCAGGTTAACTAGAAATCCTGAACCCCTCTCCGGCTGCGGCAAAAGGTAACGGCGTGAGTGAAAAAAAGGAAAGCCGTGATTAGTCCTTAACACTGTGACACACGCCGCATTAGGCGCCTGCGTAATCCAGGTTAGAGTGCAATAGGGTCATCACAGAAATTAACTTTTTGTTCATTAATTTGTCTGGATTAGTGGAGGGCAAAAAGACAGCAAATCTGCTCCAGTTTTTCTTATGAAAATCATTTAAAAGTGTACATCAATTGTGGCTTGTGGGTGACTTTGGGGTTAATCAGGCTGATGTGTCCTTTTAATTGCTTTCTATTCAGAGTAAATTCATTAGATAATGTTCTCTTCAAAATTCATGAATCAATTTAACTGAAGAAAACCACATTAACAGCTTTGGTTCCATTACCGTGTGCCGCGGTGTCGACGGACGGAACTCGCGCTCTTCCTTTAGGCAAACGTCGCTCTTTTACGTGCCATGATTGCTTTCAAAAGGGGATTTATTTCAAATCCATTTCTTTTCCCCATTACCGATTTAGCCAAATTCAATGCCAAATTATAACAATGAAATAAGCCCCGAAACCCCTTTTAATCGCACGAGCGAGGCGATACACTCAAAGGCCTGGATCCGTAGCACTGGTTGTTATTTGTGGTTAATTTGGACTGATTACATTGTGGCTAGGTTTTGGCCCGGGGCAGAGAGAGAGAGAGAGAGAGAGAGAGAAAGAGAGAGAGAGGCCTCTTCACTAATCTCACCACTGTTGGAGGAATATAAAGGAGAACACTTGGCATTGTGTGACGTGAGAATTTCGCAGGCCTAAATATGTCAATCACGCTTTCACGGCGCTTTGTTTGAGTCATTAAAGAGGCTGCCATCTTTGTGGATGTCTCTGAGTGATTTTCCAGTGACAGAGCGAATCTCGCCCCTGGGCCACACTCATGACTAGAGCTACTTTAGCAACGAGGAGAATGAAGCGCTGGTGGAAAATGAATCAATTTGAATGGACAAGCTACAAACTCAACATGTCATCACTGACGTAAGGAAGTCTCTTCTCTCGAAGAGGGGGTTTTTAACAAAACATTTATGTTGTTTAATCCCTGAAATTGCATGTATTCCAGTTTGTTCGCAAAAATAGTATGTGTCAGTTCACTTCAGCAGAACTGTGGTCCAACAGTTAATGTCTATGTCACACAACTCCAGGGCCCTTGGGTCACGGGTTCGGACTCAACCTTAGATGTGTTCTCCCTGT
This sequence comes from Hoplias malabaricus, assembly GCF_029633855.1. Taxonomy (NCBI): domain Eukaryota; kingdom Metazoa; phylum Chordata; class Actinopteri; order Characiformes; family Erythrinidae; genus Hoplias; species Hoplias malabaricus. The sequence continues at coordinate 4,939 of NW_027100865.1, forward strand.
GCCTGTGTGGGTTTCCTCCAGGTCCAAAAACTAGGGTGACCAGATCTGAGATGGTGAAAAAGAGGACATGTCTCGGCTCCGGGTGGGGGGTGATGAGCTTTCAGGTCTTTTACACCTTCATTTTCTACACATAGGAAAACACGGGAATTTCTTTCTTAATTCATCCGAGAACTTACATTTACGTTTCGGCATAGCTGCTCGAGTTGAAGGTGGGTACATGAGCTTTGCCTGACGTAAACAAGGACTACGGACGTGCAGACTGACCAATTAAATGTTTACAGAGAAGGTTATCGACCAATAACGGTAGCTCTACAGTCAGACCGTCCAATCAGAAGATTTTAGGCTACTTCACCACGCCCCCTTCTCACTCAAGCGAACCAATCGGAGTTAGCGGGACTAGTTTGTGAACGAAACTTCTCGAAGTTCTATGTAAGCTCTAGAAAAACAAAATCCCGGACGTTTTTTAAGTCTAAAAAAGAGGACATGTCCGGGTAAAAGAGGACGTCTGGTCACCCTAGCAAAAGTGTCCACGGGTCTGTGAGTGTGTGATGCCCTCAACAGTGTCATCACAAACCCTATAATGCACTTTCATCCAGTTTGGTCAGTTCTGTACACGGTATTAAAAAAAAAACAATAGAACTACTTTGTCTCATTTGCATGAGCTGAGTGTGTTGTACTGAGCGGTGGTGAAGAAATGAAAGAGGCAGCGAGGCAGTCTCATGGCAATCCACGCGGCTCTGTTCAGGTTTGTTTTGATTCTAATTAATTCTCCGATGCTGTCAGCTTTATTAGCAGATACGTCCCACGGTTTTTCTCTTCTGTTTAAAAACAGCCCCCCTCCTCCTCCCTCTGTAAAATCCGTCCCCTACCCTACAGCCACCCAGCCCCATGCCGAGCCTCCACATAATCAAGGTAATTTGCCTGAACTTGGGGGAATATTTACCAAATCCGGAGCGGCCCGGCTTGATTGATATCCACCCATGTGACTTATTAGGCTTTGTCAGAGTGAAGGCCCTGCGGTGGTGTTAAATAATTTTTCATTGATAATCACCCTGTCACTGCTATCAAGACAACTTTTTGAAGACCGACCCGACGGAGAGGGATTGTAAGGAGGGGGAGGGTGTGTGTCTGTGTGTGTGTGCGGAGGGGGGGTGGGGGCGGCGGTGGTGGGAGGTGCTGAGGGGGTAGAGACGAGGCCTCTTAATTTGTTAATAAATGCTTCTTTAGTGTAGGACAGGGATTAGGGCAGAGAGAGCTGTCAGAGGGACAGGTGAGAGAGGAGCTGGCAGCCTTTAATTTCTCAGCGAGTAAAGATGGAGCTCTTTAGGGACTAATCTTCTTATCAACACTGAGCTGTAGCCTCAGGGCCACCCCCGCCATTCACACCAAATCGTGACCACCCCCCCCTCCCCCTCCCCCCACTTCCTTTCCCTCTCCCCGCCTTCTCCTCTGTCTAAGGATCCCCCTCATCGTTTGAGTGACGGAATCAAGTTAGAAGTTTTGGTCTCAGTTATTCAAATAGGGTGGAGGATGGACAGTGAGCAGGAGTTCGCTGAAGGCAACGGAGGCATCTGTGCGGCTGAGAGCGTGCTATTTGAATTATAGTTTCACCGCAGGCATTACTCAGCCTTGGACTTAACGTTTCTTTGTTTTCTGCTGTGAAACATGTAACGGTGATTATTTGGCATGCAAGGTCAGCCCTGTTTATTTTGTGTCTGCCTACCTGTACAGTCCCAGCCTTCGGGCCGGCTCCTTGACATTTCCCGTCTCGCTCTCTAGACTACACCCTCTGAGCTAAACACAGTAGTTAGGGGGAGTTATTCTAAGTCTGAGTGCAGATATTCTACAGTGGAGTATGTTAACAGAGCAGCTGCTCTTTCAGACTGACCCAAGGCCCATATACATGCTACAACTGTATGTTACCTCTTTGAACTCTTGTCTTTTTCAGTATTAGTGATATAAGTTATCATATATCACATAAGGGCGGCACGGTGGTGCAGCAGGAAGTGTCGCAGTCACACAGCTCCAGGGACCTGTCTGTCTGACTGTCTGTGAGGAGTGTGGTGTGTTCTCTCTGTGTCTGCGTGGGTTTCCTCCGGGTGACTGTCTGTGAGGAGTGTGGTGTGTTCTCTCTGTGTCTGCGTGGGTTTCCTCCGGGTGACTGTCTGTGAGGAGTGTGGTGTGTTCTCTCTGTGTCTGCGTGGGTTTCCTCCGGGTGACTGTCTGTGAGGAGTGTGGTGTGTTCTCCCTGTGTCTATGTGGGTTTCCTCCGGGTGACTGTCTGTGAGGAGTGTGGTGTGTTCTCCCTGTGTCTGCATGGGTTTCCTCCGGGTGACTGTCTGTAAGGATTGTGGTGTGTTCTCTCTGTGTCTGCGTGGGTTTCCTCCGGGTGACTGTCTTTGAGGAGTGTGGTGTGTTCTCCCTGTGTCCGCGTGGGTTTCCTCCGGGTGACTGTCTGTGAGGAGTGTGGTGTGTTCTCTCTGTGTCTGCGTGGGTTTCCTCCGGGTGACTGTCTTTGAGGAGTGTGGTGTGTTCTCCCTGTGTCCGCGTGGGTTTCCTCCAGGTGACTGTCTGTGAGGAGTGTGGTGTGTTCTCCCTGTGTCTGCGTGGGTTTCCTCCGGGTGACTGTCTGTGAGGAGTGTGGTGTGTTCTCCCCGTGTCTGCGTGGGTTTCCTCCGGGTGACTGTCTGTGAGGAGTGTGGTGTGTTCTCCCTGTGTCCGCGTGGGTTTCCTCCAGGTGCTCCGGTTTCCTCCCACGGTCCAAAAAAAAAACACACGTTGGTAGGTGGATTGGTGACTCAAAAGTGTCTGTAGGTGTGAGTGTGTGAGTGAATGTGTGAGTGTGTGTGTGTTGCCCTGTGAAGGACTGGCACCCCCTCCAGGGTGTATTCACTGTGGTGCTGATAAGAACCAGACATAGAGTCAAAAAAATTAATAGATAAAAGCATTTTGAATACACTGCCTGATTGTTGATGATGATATTTCTGAGATTGTCACCTATAATACACTGTAAACCCAATTAATGCTTTCATATTTTTTTGTATTAATGTTTTACCCTAATGTTTTACCACTGCATATTAAAATACAGAAGACAAGTGTGTGTTGACTGGTCGTTTTTATTTTGTAGATATTTCAAAACCGGCATCCAATCCTCATCACAATCGATGCAGACTGGGTATCCTTCATTTAAAATCAAAAGATTCTAAGAAGGCTTTTGTTTTGTTTGTTTTAAGTTTCACCACAAAAACTGCTTTTGGTTCCCTGCGTTCCACAAGAAAACAATGAATGTGTAAAGAAGCTTTCTGTGAAGTAAAGGCCCTATACTAATTAAACCTTCTACAAAGCTCCAATTATTACATGGTCAGATTTATATTTTAATTATTTATGACACAATAAATGTATATCACTGAGATAACTGCAATCTTAAAACCCAGCAAAACGTTCTCGTGTCTTCAAGTACATTTTTCTACACTCTATTTAAGCCCACCCTATAAATGGCCTTAAATATAGATTCAAAACAATAGAGCTTCTGCTGAATCCAGGCCTGCTCGCTGGCCTCTGCCGGACTATCGCGACCTGAGAAGGAAATCCATAAAGCTCTCCACAGGCGTTGTATTGCAGAGCAGTGTACAGCAGCTCCAGTGTATTAAGTGATCCCCGCAGATCTACCCGTCTCGTGGGGTTAAAACAATTTCTCCACCAGGCTCAGGAAAGCAGCTCTTATGTAGGCTGTTTTAGGTGGAGCAGGACCCCAGTAATCTCCCATACTTAATGAAAAGTTTAAAGCACACGGCGCGGGGTCAGGACCTCACAGCGAGCCAGAGCACCAGTGTAAATTGTTTAAATAAAGTGTGAGTCGACCCCTCTGAAATGGTATCCCTGCGAGGAGCGCTGGTACATGCCGTAAAGACGCTACAGCTCGTTAAACTCCTCCTCAAAACAGATTACGCCGCTAGTGGCCACCAGGGAATTGCTGCCGTCCCATTGGCCGAGGCCGCATTTGTCTGTATTGATCAGGTAAAACCAATCACCTGGCTTTATGTCCACTATTGTGGCAACTATTTATGAAGGAGGCATTAGCCAGTCACTGAGCTTGTGCAATGGGAGAAGCCAGCTGGGACCACTTTAGAAATCATGCTTTTACAGGGCTAAGAGGACTTAAATCAGTGGGAAACATGCCTTCTTCCTTGTTTATATATTTAACTATTCATCACCATTTGCACCAGCCTCGCTGCTTTTGTTTACAACGCATGAGATGCAAGCTGAAGAGGTCAAATTTATTAGGTTTGAAAGGCTTTTTTTTGGGCCGTGATGTATTTAAATTAATCAAAGGAATTGGATGTAATCTGGGTTCAGGATCCCGTAAAAAAATAATATCAAATGTAAGCTTTTGGGGAGCACATGGGGATGGCTGATTTATTACTAAAACAACAGAAAACCCAAGTTAGTTCATGTTAAACGGGGTTTCACTCGGTCTATAACTGTACCACTGTATATTTCATTTCTGTAGCACATTCACAACAGCTTTTAGGTGTTTTTGCCTATCGCACTGAATTTGGTTGTTGGAAACAAAAGGGTTAATACAGTTATAATTTAATACTGTTCTAAAAGTAATTAAAACGAAGCATACACATTAGAATCAAACATCCACTGTGTCGGTTATTTGAGTCGGCGTCAGACTGCTTTCTACTTGAACCAAGACAATTATTTTCTCTCGTGGAGCACTCCAGCTTCTCTTCATGTTTCCTTCCTTGTTGAACAATGATTTGAAGTTGAAATCCACATCATTTGGCCCCGGATGAGAGTCTTTGCTCATTATTAGAGTCATCCGCAGTGAGACGTGGAACTTTCTCGCCTTCTCTCGTTCCTTACCCAGACATCTTCCCATTAAGTTATAGCCATAACGTGCCTTTAACTCCTTTCTCTCACCCAATCCCTCTTTTCTACTTCCTCGTCATCTCTAGTAAGACCCCATGCCGGAATGCTTTGAACGATCTCGGCATCAAGGCAGTGTGGCCCCCCTAATGATTAGCTCGAGAGGGAGGCTTTCATTTCCCCATTCCCCCCTTAACATCACAGGGGAGGAATAGCAGCACCCTTTTGCTCGGCTGCCGAGAGGACGTGATTAAAAACTTAAGGGTGAACAGCACAATCAGAGGCTTTAAAGAAGCCCTCCTCTTCTCTGCTCTTCTCCCAGAGAGTCGCTACCTTCCACCATTACTGCAGGATGCATCACTGATGAGCACAAGCCTGTGCATAATTTGCACATTCCTATCCTCAACACCATCCAAGTCATCCCTCGCTCTATATCAGCCACGTTCAGCACACGATACAGGAGACACTCTGGTGCTGTAAAGCCTCAAGCCTCATATCTCAGAAATGCAAATATAGGCTCTGATCAGACTTTTATGCGTCAAGATTTTTAGACCATTAGCGTTGCTCGTGAATTGGCCGTGAAATGTGCGCAGTGTAAAGAGCAGCTGGTGTTTTCAGATATTGTTAAAAATAGTTTCAAAAACTAAAACTGAATGCATACACTTTAAAATGACAGATTCATTCCTGTGGAATATTCTGAGCTTTTGTGACCCCACATTCAGATCGGCCGTGACCATGTTATTTTTACTGTAATTGTGAAATTATTCAACAGTGCAGGGACTGATATTAAAGCTTAAAGCAAGGAAAGAAACTCTTCTTCATACTCCCTGGTGCCAACATTGTGTTTTCTATTAAGGAAGCCGTTTTGGGAATCACAGAGTCTTTTTCTTTTTTCTCAGTGGGGAAAAAAAGCACAGCAGGGTGATGAAATCCACAGTACAAAGATGACATTCGGAGAAATGTGGCCCTGCTAAGTGATTAAAGGTAAAGTAAGTAATGCTTTCATGTTTTGATTAACAGTTGTCACCACTTTGGATTGTGATATGACCTACATAGTGACCCTGACCAGTGCGACTGCAGCATTTACATATCATATGTGTTGTACGTCTACATTCCTTATGTACAGATTTAATGTCACTGTGACATAAACAGTGCTCTTTTCCATTCCTATAAACACACTGATTACCTCTGTAAAGGCACATGTCATTCCGAATAAAACTCTGCGGTGTTCAGAAGGTGAAATATTATCTGTTAACCAAAAGCCATTGAATCGACCCTCAGCCGATACGAAAACACTTTCAATAGACCTCCAGAAAGCAAAGGTTTAGTTTGGGCAGTATTAGCATGTCACAAAATGTTGACTCTCCCAACAACACACAGACTCGCGGACTCCTGATTGTTGATGAATCTAAGAGGTCAACAATCAGTTCCCTGGTTTACATATGTAAAGCGAGTCCACTGCTGATATACTCCCACTGACTCATGCATATATTCCTGTGCTAACGCCTCAGTGTGTTCCCTGCTCTCTTATATATAGCTGTTATTAATAGTTCATCTTACGTCTTACACGAATACACATTAGAAGCTTATCTTTTGGCAATGAATTCTTGGTGAATAGCTCGTAAACAAATAAACTAAACTAACTAACTGAGTACAATGCTCACCCACACTGCAAACGAGGGTCACTCGGAGAGGACTCTAAGGTCGGTACATTGATTAAAGTAACTAAATAACAGGGTTTGAATTGTGTTATCATGTACAAATTTGACTAGCAGTAATAACATATGAGCTTTCAGTCCTCGGTATATTAACAATACAGCTCCCAACATTATCTATATGAACATTTTTAAATATATGTCAATGTTGTGGTCAAATGGATGTGTTACAATGTCAAATGAATAGCACTATTTGCTTTTGTGTGCTGTTTTGTATATTTTTTCTCTCCCATTGGTAATTCAATCTTTCCCTGTGTGATCAATCACTCCATATGACATCACTGGAAGAGGAGGGGCTGCTGCTGTAAAAGAATGAAGAGATCAAGCTGATGGAGGCTGCCAGGCACCAGGCAGAAGTGTGCACCAGTGATGTTGTCGTTGTTGGTGGGGGTGATGGTCGTATAGCACACGTAACAAGTGTAAGAATCATGCTTTAAGAATTTGAGAGGTTAGTAGTCTGTAAGGTTATGATTCTACTCAGTTTAGATGCAGCTAGCTTTTAAAACCATACGGATTATTTTCACATCTATACATATACAACACAGGAAGCCCAGTGGTAAACACTAAGGATACTGCACTTTTATTTATGCTTTGCTTGTTTTCAAATTCTTTCATTTACTGTAGGGCGGCACGGTGGCGCAGCAGGTAGTGTCGCAGTCACACAGCTCCAGGGACCTGGAGGTCGTGGGTTCAATTCCCGCTCCGGGTGACTGTCTGTGAGGAGTGTGGTGTGTTCTCCCTGTGTCTGCGTGGGTTTCCTCCGGGTGACTGTTTGTGAGGAGTGTGGTGTGTTCTCCCTGTGTCTGCGTGGGTTTCCTCCGGGTGACTGTCTGTGAGGAGTGCGGTGTGTTCTCCCTGTGTCTGCGTGGGTTTCCTCCGGGTGACTGTCTGTGAGGAGTGTGGTGTGTTCTCTCTGTGTCTGCGTGGGTTTCCTCCGGGTGACTGTCTGTGAGGAGTGTGGTGTGTTCTCCCTGTGTCTGCGTGGGTTTCCTCCGGGTGACTGTCTGTGAGGAGTGTGGTGTGTTCTCTCTGTGTCTGCGTGGGTTTCCTCCGGGTGACTGTCTGTGAGGAGTGTGGTGTGTTCTCCCTGTGTCTGCGTGGGTTTCCTCCGGGTGACTGTCTGTGAGGAGTGTGGTGTGTTCTCCCTGTGTCTGCGTGGGTTTCCTCCGGGTGACTGTCTGTGAGGAGTGTGGTGTGTTCTCCCTGTGTCTGCGTGGGTTTCCTCCGGGTGCTCCGGTTTCCTCCCACAGTCCAAAAAACACTCTTTGGTAGGTGGATTGGTGACTCAAAAGTGTCCGTAGGTGTGAGTGAGTGTGTGTGTGTGTCTGTGTTGCCCTGTGAAGGACTGGCGCCCCCTCCAGGGTGTGTTCCTGCCTTGCGCCCAATGATTCGAGGTAGGCTCTGGATCCACGGCGACCCTGAACTGGATAAGCGCTTACAGATAATGAATGAATGAATGAATGAATTATTATTATATGAATAAAGACCCCTCCAGGGTGTGTTCCCACCTTGCACCCGGTGATTCTGGGTAGCCTCCGTGACCCTGAACAGAATAAGTGATTACAGAAAATGAATGAATGGAATGAATATGAATATAATAAAATTCCCGTAAAGGTAATCCCTCAATGAAAACAATGAACTGTGTGTAATTAATATTTAGCTAATTACAAAATGACTTAAATACACATAGTATTTAAGACAACATATGTTTTTTTAATAATTATCTTATATGGCACTATGTCATTAAACATACACTCGGTGTGAAAACATATCATATCACGAGTGTCCACTGAGTCTCTCTGTCAGTGGGAATGCATGTGCGACGTGCATACTAGTGTGTGCATGTGTGTGTGTCTGTGATATCTCTGTATTCCTCAGCATGTGGTGTGCAGGTTCACAGGGTGAGTGTGTGTGTGTAATCTCAGGCTGGGGGGCTGTGGCCTGACATGCTCCTGTGTGTGCTCTAAGGGACACATCATCAGCCACCAGCCACACTTTGCATACTAACATAGAGGAGAGGGGGAGGTATACTTACATCGGCACAGTGCAGGAGAAAGCATCAGACTTCCTACAGCTGTAAACTTTGTGTGTCCCTTACGCAACTCGCAGACTGTGAAGACCTCTAAACAATCCTTGTTTAATCTGTACTTGTTATGAGAAAATAAGGTACAATACTGGTACAGTTTTGATCACTTTCAAACAGTCTTAAAGTCTAGTTATGTAACTTAAAGGTATATTTTGTTCTATGTTCTATAAAAGAAATATTTTTAATATAGCAGGATTAAAAAGAAAAACAGGGCGTCATGGTGCTGCAGCAGGTAGTGTCGCAGTCACATAGCAGGTACAGGGGCCTGGAGGTTGTGGGTTCGATTCCCGCTCCGAGTGACTGTCTGTAAGGAGTTGGTGTGTTCTCCCTGTGTCTGCGTGGGTTTCCTCCGGGTGACTGTCTGTGAGAAGTGTGGTGTGTTCTCCCTGTGTCTGCGTGGGTTTCCTCCGGGTGACTGTCTGTGAGGAGTGTGGTGTGTTCTCCCTGTGTCTGCATGGGTTTCCTCCGGGTGACTGTCTGTGAGGAGTGTGGTGTGTTCTCCCTGTGTCTGCGTGGGTTTCCTCCAGGTGACTGTCTGTGAGGAGTTGGTGTGTTCTCCCTGTGTCTGCGTGGGTTTCCTCCGGGTGACTGTCTGTGAGGAGTGTGGTGTGTTCTCCCTGTGTCTGCGTGGGTTTCCTCCGGGTGACTGTCTGTGAGGAGTGTGGTGTGTTCTCCCTGTGTCTGCGTGGGTTTCCTCCGGGTGACTGTCTGTGAGGAGTGTGGTGTGTTCTCCCTGTGTCTGCATGGGTTTCCTCCGGGTGACTGTCTGTGAGGAGTGTGGTGTGTTCTCCCTGTGTCTGCGTGGGTTTCCTCCGGGTGACTGTCTGTGAGGAGTGTGGTGTGTTCTCCCTGTGTCTGCGTGGGTTTCCTCCGGGTGACTGTCTGTGAGGAGTGTGGTGTGTTCTCCCTGTGTCTGTGTGGGTTTCCTCCGGGTGACTGTCTGTGAGGAGTGTGGTGTGTTCTCCCTGTATCTGCGTGGGTTTCCTCCGGGTGCTCTGGTTTCCTCCCACGGTCCAAAAACACACGTTGGTATGTGGATTGGCGACTCAAGGGTGTCCGTAGGTGTGAGTGAATGTGTGAGTGTGTGTGTTGCCCTGTGAAGGACTGGCGCCCCCTCCAGGGTGTATGTATCAATGGATGGATGGATGGAAGATCTCACAAAATGTGTATAGTCAGAAAATTTTGAATCACAGAACGTATATGATTCATAGTCATTTTATGATCACTATCAAGTGAGCTCCCATCCACTGGAGGTGCTGTTTTGCAGAATCCACAAAACCTCTCTGTCATGTACTTGAAGAAGAATTACAGAAAGTGTGCTGAAAAGGGTTGCTTCTGACCTTTTGAAATTAGTGTGTGATTTCTTATGATGTGCTTTCATTGAGAGGATCCCATTGTTCGTTCACTTGCAGTAAGAACAGAAACAGTCTTTTATTTGCCATCACCATCCACTAGCACATCACTGCATTATAAAAGGCACATTTGTTCTGTGGAGTGCTTCATCTTGTAGCACTATAAAATACATCAGACTACATTAATGCTTCCAGAATGTAGCTGCTGGTGGGAATCACTCTATAAAAATACTAACAAAAATCCCAAGCTTTCTTTTGCATTAAGATAAAAAAGAGGGCCTCCATACGAGTGCTAACCAAACAACAGACTGCAAATCATTAAGAGAAATGTGGGATTTTATTAAAATACAGAGAACCCTAATTTCACAATGGATCCATGGTGGTTTTAGTAAAAATTCAGCTCTGGGTCTCAGTCTCAATAAAACACCTCACATTGAATCGGTTTCTCAGACACTAACAAATGCCCCATCACTTTAAAAAACATACAGAGAGACAGAGACAGAGAGAGAGAGAGAGAGAGCATTACAAAGAGCAGGCGCATAATCTCCCATTCCAAACAGGTACTAATGAAGAATTCCATATATTCTGAAATTTAATTAAAACCCCAAAGATTTCAAATTAGATGCAATTTGAAGAGCCTGGGGCAGAAATACATGCACTTGCGTGGCAAGGGTATCAGACTGAAAGTTGATATCGTAATTGGTCTTGATGTATTTTTGTGTTGCCAAGCTGAAGCGGCGAGCTCATAACCATACAGCAATCCTCAGTAGATTACCTGCTCATTGAGGATGCCATCAGTCAGGTAGTTCTTCACTAAATTAGCCTGCCACTGAAGCGCTCGCTGCGAGCCGCAGCTGGCCAGCGCCGCCGAGCCATGAGTTATGCATGCGTCGCCCACCACACTGAAATATGCTCGGCTGAATATTAAAATATAATTGGCATTCATCCTAAGTAGCTTAAACCATTTTGATATTTTCTTTTAAAACGATTTGGAGCCTCTGCAGTCATTATTTTCAAAGAGGCAATTCATAGTCTAATGACAGGGAGGCAATCAAAAGGGAAAAAAAGAGCTTTTCACACTCAGATATGCATCGAGAGAGAGAGAGATCCAACAAGCGCCCGTGATCTCCAGTTCGGAATGAGGATCGTCATTACCTGACGACGGCGAAGTGAAGGGTATCTCAGAGACCTCTTGGAACCTCAAACACTCCAGAGGCCCAGCAACTCTAAAGCATCGATTAAATATGGCCTGAAAGGTACAGGAAAGTTTGCACGTGTATGTGACTCTTCATATGGGAGAATGCCACTCTGGATGATCAGTTTTTTATAAGCTGTGCCCACTGTTGTACATGTTGTAGATGTTTAAACTATCTACAAGGAAGGGCTGCCTATACAGTTTCTTCTGCTGTCACTGGATTTCCATTTTTGTCGCTAATAGAAGAAAAGTTTAATAATTAAACTGCGTCAGTAAGGAGCCTGCAGGGGAAATGGAGGGAAAAAAGCCATTCGGAGTGTTTTTTTGAGAGCTGTACTCACCCTCTCCTCCTATAAAACCCCCTCCTAACCCTCACCCGCCACCCCTCCTCGCGCACATTTTCACATGAGATTGTAAAAATGTCGGCCTGCCAATCACGCGTATTTGATTTTTGCTGTTGACAGGCGCGAGTGGAGGGAGAACGGAAATATGATACGTTGTCACCTCATCATTGGGATGCCTCGTCCGGCCCGGGGAGTGAGAGAGTAATAATTTTACGAACCCTCACAGTTTCAAAATAACTTTTAATATTAGAGTACAGGGAGGGGGGGGGAGGTGTGTGGGGGGGGAGCTGTTGAATTATAAACGGCCGCCACTGTACAGCTCTGACACGGCCATCTGTCTTTTTGATGGAGATGAGAAGAGAGGGAGGGGAGGACAGAGAGGAGGGGATACCCCGCTGTAACTACAGTCCACTAAACCATCGCTAGCTGCTACGGCTCAAGCTTCCATATGGAGTCTTTTCCGAGGTGTGTTTTTCAAGCGCTTTTCTTTTTTTTCTTCTTCTTTTTTTTTTTTTACCCTCATTCCAAACTCTTTCCAACTGTGTGGTCTACATGAGGCCAAGGCAGTCACTTAAATCCATAACCGCAAATGCGGGGCCTAGCTGTGTGTCACCTCCCAAACAGTGCCGGCAGGTGGGGGTTGGAAAAAAAGGAAAAGTAAAAACGGCTAACTACATGAACCTGAAACTTGTCCCTCTTCTGTGTAGGAAATTGCTGCTGTAATGATGTAAGATTGTAACAGAACGACCAAATAAGTAGCTTTCTCAGGGTGAGTAATTAGCTTCATTCTGCCGGTGGAATGCGAGTAATTGTCCGCACATATAAAAAAAAAATCCTGCTCTGGAGCTGCCTGGCACTCTAAAGCAAACAAAAGGCTCATTGAATCTTCCAGGCCGCCTCACTCTTTCACTCTCCGAGCCAACTGATGTCAAGAGTTGAGGCAGCTTTGCTTTTCTGCACCTGTGCCAAGAATGAAGCCAAAGTCCCTGGCCAAAACCAACATGACCACTTGAAGCGGCTAACCGCTAACTAACCTTCATAACTGTGCTGTGTTATGCGAAGCCTCTGCTTTCAGGTGCTATAAAGCAGGCCTCTGTGGCAGAGAGAGAGAAAGAGAGAGAAAGCTGGGATATAAATGAACCTGAAAAGCATGAGTTTAGGCCCTGCCAGCTGTGAGCTGTAAGTTGTTAGCATGGAGACGGAGGTTAGCATAGCGCCCAGGGGTGAATGACACACACTAAAATGGTTGCCTGGTTCAGCACTGCAGGCTCGGAACACAGCTGGGTGTTTAAGGCCCCCAGTCAGGAACTGCTGGAAATAGCAAGCCCAGTTCTCTTTTTTTTTCCCCTTCAGTATCACAACACCAGAGGCCTTCAAGAAATAACGCAGGACCTCAGTCACCCGCTAAAATAGTGTTGTACATTTACAGCTAGGCCTGCAGAAAGGTTTCCACTCTTTTGGCCAAGAACAACTGACAAGGACTTCTTCATTCAGCTGATCTGTGATTCTCATTCCACGGGGAGCAGCGTGTTGTAACGTTGTTTGAACAGGTGATTTTTATTCACTATTTAGATTTTCGAGAACATACTTTTGGAATCAAAATGTTGGATGAATTGTTCTGGATCACAAACACTCCCAAAAGTAAAGAATAGTGCATAATAATTTCAGAAAACACAGTTCTACAGGCAGCCTGGGCTCATCATGAATCTGTACATATTTGACTAAAATGTTCAGGTTAACAGGTTAATTCCTGAGACCTACCCAGAGTGAACCCTGCCCCTAACCCATACACCTAAAACATATAAAAACACTTAGCTCTAAAACAGTCAGAATTTGCAGTAACTTTTCTTGCCATCCTCCTGTTTAACACTCGCCCACAAGGAAGTCACCCGGAGGAAACCCACGCAGACACAGGGAGAACACACCACACTCCTCACAGACAGTCACCCGGAGGAAACCCATGCAGACACAGGGAGAACACACCACACTCCTCACAGACAGGCACCCGGAGGAAACCCATGCAGACACAGGGAGAACACACTACACTCCTCACAGACAGGCACCCGGAGGAAACCCATGCAGACACAGGGAGAACACACCACACTCCTCACAGACAGTCACCCGGAGGAAACCCACACAGACACAGGGAGAACACACCACACTCCTCACAGACAGTCACCCGGAGTGGGAATCGAACCCACAACCTCCAGGTCCCTGGAGCTGTGTGACTGCGACACTACCTGCTGCGCCACCGTGCCGCCCTGGGACATAATTAATGATTGTAAAATAATTAAACACATTAATTAATTCATTGTTTGTAACCACTTATCCAGTTCAGGGTCAAAGTGGAATCACTGGGCACAAGGCGGGAACACACCCTGGTGTGGGTGTGAAAGAATTAGAAATCAAAACAAATAATATAATAAAAATACTGAATATACATGGGTGGCATGGTAGTGCAGCAGGTAGGTGTCGCAGTCACACAGCTCCAGGGACCTGGAGGTTGTGGGTTCGATTCCCGCTCTGGGTGACTGTCTGTGAGGAGTGTGGTGTGTTCTCCCTGTGTCTGAGTGGGTTTCCTCCGGGTGCTCTGGTTTCCTCCCACGATCCAAAAACACATGTTGGTAGGTGGATTTGCGACTCAAAAGTGTCCGTAGTGTGTGTGTCTGTGTTGCCCTGTGAAGGACTGGCTCCCCCTCCAGGGTGTATTCCCGCCTTGCGCCCAATGATTCCAGGTAGGCTCTGGACCCACCGTGACCCTGAACTGGATAAGGGTTACAGACAATGAATGAATGAATGAGTATACAGGGTGCTCTTTTTCATCATATGTATACATATTTCCGGAGATAGTTTTGCCACTGCTTCTCACCTGGGGCCATCAGTTGTTCCAATGTAGTTTCATTGTTGTCAACAACGCAGAACAAAAAACGCTAGTTTGATGTGATAACAGTTTCTTTGTCCACTACGTAAAAAGCTTGTTTTATCTTATTAGCAATTAAGCAATACTCATCACTGTTTCCTGTTGTGTTTGATGGGAATGTAGTGAGTTATGTCCATCTCTAAAATATCTTAAGATTTGGTAACAACACCATAACCCACTCAGCTGGTGAAGAGAAATAATATTAACCAAAAAGATCATGTTCCACCACCAATCACTGAGAGAAATGCTCACTCAGAAATATTTTTTTTCTGAATTGAAGGAAAATCCACACTGATTTTGAGGTTTTACAACACATGGTATTTATGTACTTCCTGAACCTTACAGCAACTCAGTTTCAACACCGTTGACAAAACAGGATTTAACAAAAAAACCCACCAAATCTAAACGCATCCAAGCATCAGCACCTCGCCCAAAACCTGCTGTCATTCTTCTTCCAAGAAAAAACAAATCAAGAACTTTGACGCCACTTTTTGATACGTTCAAGGGATTGTGCGCATCCATAATAAATAAACCCAAACAACGTGAAGACGACATGATACATAACTATGTGATGAATAGCGTTGATTTGCACATGGAAAAAAAATGACAGTGGAATGTGGAAAAGGGAAAAAAAAAAAAAAACAATTCCAAAAAGCCTCAAACTGAACCCACACTGGATGTAAATGAATAATTTAGTCCCCAGTGATTAAAAAAACAATTACAATATGCACAGCTATCAGGTTAAATTTTATTCAGATGCAGCCTGTACTCATGTTTTCCCCTGATTTTTTTTTTTTTTTCATGCGTTAAGCCCAGGAGGTTTGCGCACAATTCATTATGTATGAGTCTCAACTTACAATACTTGACTGTTGATTAATAGAAAGTTTTCAGCGTGTACATTGGCATCATGGTGCGCATACAATATCACTGCTTGTTGTTTTTAGACTAATTATACACATAGAAAATGCGTTTTGATGTGAACACACATAAAGATATATACACACACTCATGCACATTTACAAGTAAGAATCAATTCTTAGTGCAGTCTAAAGGGCAGCTGAGGAATGGAGAATATTCAGCGGATATGAGTGTACAAATAAAGATATTAATAGAGTGTGTCACCTCTCTCAGGCTCTCTAATTTGCTCACAACTCTATCACACTCTTTATCATACACACACACACACACAAACACACTGAGAGTCTGTCTCACTCGTTCATTACACTCATACACTTTCTTTCGAACTTGCTCACGGCTCTCTCTCTCTCTCTCTCTCTCTCTCTCTCTCTCTCTCTCTCTCTCTCTCTCTCAGCCTGATTACCAGTCAGCTTCACCTCATGCATAAACATAAGTACCAGCAAGACCAAAGTATCTAATCTTCATTCATTTATATTCTTTTATTCCAGACGCCACAGTTCAAATATGTGTCTAAGTTAGGGGCTGTGGAACGCAGGCTATAGATCTTGGCCCTCTATGTGTTATTGCATGTGGTTCTCTGTGAGTTTGGACGTGCGAGCTTTGTTCTCAGCCAGAATCTGACACCTCTACGTAGTTTATAGTTTTTAATACTTAGGCGCATAGCAGGAGTAGTGCAGCAATTGGGCTCTAAGTGTGTTTAGCCATGGCTAAAGAGCAGCTATTACTTATTGGATTCTGGTCTAAAGGAAACCCCTGAAGTTTTCTTTACTTAAGCAATGCAAACCGCCCTGTAATATTTTACAGAGGAGGATCAGAGTTAAAGGTTTTTAATGTGTTTTCATGGACTCCTATGCGGTGAGAGTAGAGTTTGTTTGAGCGCTGTATATCCTTGGACGAAATATAATTAAATGATATGAACTTATTGTAAAAATAACATCCTCGAATTCGGATGTTTATAGTTAGCCCTCTCACACTGAGAGGCACTGCATGAGATTAATGTGTTCACTAGATATCAATAAAAAGAAATCAACTCAGGTATAAAGTTGTGTGCTGAAGTTTGGGTGTTGTAAAAGTAGGAAATGAAATAACACGTCGTCTACGGCAGTGGTGCTCAATAGATGGACTCCAGTCAAAGTGTGTGGTGTGTTCTCCCTGTGTCTGCGTGGGTTTCCTCCGGGTGACTGTCTGTGAGGAGTGTGGTGTGTTTTCCCTGTGACTGCGTGGGTTTCCTCCGGGTGCTCTGGTTTCCTCCCACGGTCCAAAAACACACGTTGGTAGGTGGATTGGTGACTCAAAAGTGTCCATAGGGGTATGTGTGTGTGTCTGTGTTGCCCTGTGAAGGACTGGCGCCCCCTACAGGGTGTATTCCTCCCTTGCGCCCAATGATTCCAGGTAGGCTCTGCACCCACTGCGACCCTGAACTGGATAAGGGTTATAGATAATGAATGAATGAATGTTTAATGTTGCCCTGTCAACTTTAGATTATTGAGGTCATATTAGAGGGTTTGTAAAATACTTTCTATGACAATAGCCTCAAACGCTTCTTTGCTGATTCTTTGCTTCTTTGTCCCTCATACCTCACCGTAACACAAATTTTCAGTGACCTGTATTTGTCAAAGTCAGTGTCTAAAACCTTAAATGGAGTCTTTAGAACTGTTCTGTACAAAGAAATAAAGAAAAATCCACAGTGAAAACCACTAATTTTAAAGAAAGAATGAACTGAAAAATATGCATCAATTTTATCTCATTCATTTGACCTCTTAGAACCTTCAGGAACAATTATTTACCAAATTTAACATTCTAAAGATATTAACTCATAAAACTCTGTGCTGTGTTTTTATTTATTATTTTTTTCTAATGCGTGAAACTCATTTTTTTAAAGCATTATATATTTTCATTCTTTGTGAAAACTGCTATTTCCTCCCTACCCTGGTCAAGGTTGATTTGGCTTTAGAGCGAATTCAGAATCATTGTGACACTGACCCTGTCATCCACACCTGTGAGCCACGTCACAGCCAATCCACCTAACACCTGTTTTTGGACATTGAGAGGAAACCCGACCACCTGGAGTTAACCCACACAGACACAGAGGGAACACACCTTATCCTCACAGACAGTTACCAAGGCAAGGGACCCAGGACCCCCATGGCCCTGGAGCTGCAACAACAAAACCTACCTGAACCACCACCTTTCCATTAAAATGCCATATTGTGGGGTGCTAAGTTCCACAGCTTGGTAGCATCATGTGACTGGGGAGGCATAGCAATTAGTAAAAAAACAAAAAAAAAATGAAAAAGAAGAAGACAGAGAACATCAACAAATCGTCATTTGATCAGGGGCGTCATTTTGTCCCTATAAATAACTATAAATTAAAAAATTATAGTCATAATAGTGATGAATTCACTCTCAGAAAAGGGGGGTGCTGGGAGGTGGTGGGCTATGAATAAATGATTATCACAAACCATGAAGCCGCTCAGTAGGTTGGTGAATTAGAGTCTATTAGAAGGCCTCCTGCTCCAGTCCCAGGGCACACACCAGAGACGTTAACCTTGCACCAGAAGCCTGCAGCTGTAAATGTTCTTTTTTTGACCAGTGGGCCTATGCCCTTGAGCAAGGTACTTAACCCTAAATCATTCCAGGGGACTCCAGAGTGGGAGTGTGTTGTCCCCTACCCAGATTTACTGCTGAAGCTTGTCTGTATTCAGTGAAAGTTCTTTTTAATCCCTGTATATAACTGTTTCTGTGTATTCTTGATTGGAATGTTCCTATTGTTGATGTTTGTTGTTGTTGTTTAGGCAAAAAACACAAAAGGTACACATTTATTTCTTTAAGATTCAGTTTTTAAGGACCCAATAACTAAAAGATTTCATCTTAATACCCTACAAAAAATGTGTCATGAGTAAAATAAATAGTCAGCTTTATGGCAGAGCATTTCCATTCAGCAGCTGTAGTGTTCCAAATTCTCTACTTCAGACAGACAGGGTTCTGATGTCATAAAACTAAGGAACCAATCGTGTCTACTTGTAGGCAGGGCTTTGACGCTGCTTTTGGGCACTATAGGGGTGGGTGGAGAGTGGTGGGGTGTAATTTCATATTCATAGATCCTCACATGATGAATGAAGGTGAAGATGTAGAGGTTGATGTTTTTTAGGGGGTTAAACAATGAGCGGAAAGGGTCTCATTTCTGTAAATATTTTATAAAAAAAAAGATATGTGAGAGTTTTATAATTGTACATCTAATGTACAGCTTTTAGGGATCCACAGGGTATTTCCCTTTGTTTATTTTAGGAACGTTTACCCAGATAAACAACCACTTCAGGGTCTTTGTTTTCAAGATTACAATTTGAGCAATGGTGGCGCAGCGGGTAGGTGTTGCAGTCACACCTGGAGGGGCCACAGGGGCCTGGAGGTTGTGGGTTCGATTCCCACTCTGGGTGACTGTCTGTGAGGAGTGTGGTGTGTTCTCCCTGTGTCTGCGTGGGTTTCCTCCGGGTGACTGTCTGTGAGGAGTGTGGTGTGTTCTCCCTGTGTCTGCGTGGGTTTCCTTCGGGTGACTGTCTGTGAGGAGTGTGGTGTGTTCTCCCTGTGTCTGCATGGGTTTCCTCCGGGTGCCTGTCTGTGA
The DNA here is from genome assembly GCF_029633855.1 of Hoplias malabaricus. NCBI lineage: Eukaryota > Metazoa > Chordata > Actinopteri > Characiformes > Erythrinidae > Hoplias > Hoplias malabaricus. The sequence goes on from NW_027100865.1 coordinate 23,966, forward strand.
GGAGAGTGGTGTTTTCTCCCTGTGTCTGCATGGGTTTCCTCCAGGTGACTGTCTGTGAGGAGTGTGGTGTGTTCTCCCTGTGTCTGTGTGGGTTTCCTCCGGGTGACTGTCTGTGAGGAGTGTGGTGTGTTCTCCCTGTGTCTGCGTGGGTTTCCTCCGGGTGACTGTCTGTGAGGAGTGTGGTGTGTTCTCCCTGTGTCTGTGTGGGTTTCCTCCGGTTGACTGTCTGTGAGGAGTGTGGTGTGTTCTCCCTGTGTCTGTGTGGGTTTCCTCCGGGTGACTGTCTGTGAGGAGTGTGGTGTGTTCTCCCTGTGTCTGTGTGGGTTTCCTCCGGGTGACTGTCTGTGAGGAGTGTGGTGTGTTCTCCCTGTGTCCGCGTGGGTTTCCTCTGGGTGACTGTCTGTGAGGAGTGTGGTGTGTTCTCCCTGTGTCTGCGTGGGTTTCCTCCGGGTGACTGTCTGTGAGGAGTGTGGTGTGTTCTCCCTGTGTCTGCGTGGGTTTCCTCTGGGTGACTGTCTGTGAGGAGTGTGGTGTGTTCTCCCTGTGTCTGCATGGGTTTCCTCCGGGTGACTGTCTGTGAGGAGTGTGGTGTGTTCTCCCTGTGTCTGCGTGGGTTTCCTCCGGGTGACTGTCTGTGAGGAGTGTGGTGTGTTCTCCCTGTGTCTGCGTGGGTTTTCTCCGGGTGCTTCGGTTTCCTCCCACAGTCCAAAAACACACGTTGGTAGGTGGATTGGCGACTCAAAATGTCCGTAGGTGTGAGTGTGTGAGTGAATGTGTGTGTCTGTTGCCCTGTGAAGGACTGCCACCCCCTCCAGGGTGTATTCCCGCATTGCGCCCAATGATTCCAGGTAGGCTCTGGACCCACTGCGACCCTGAACTGGAAAAACGGTTACAGATAATAAATGAATGTATGAATTTGAGCAAAGTTATATAATTAATGTATATATCATGTGCAACACAGCTCCATGATCTTGGGGTCCTGGGTTCAGTCCCTACCTCAGGTCACTCTGAGGACTTTGTTCTGTTCTCCCTGTATTTATATGGATTTCCTTCAGCTGCTGTATTTTACATATTTTGTGGTGTATATTTGTGTCAATATAGAATTCTCTGGATTTTTATGTCTAACTTGTGAAAGCCCTCCAAAAGAATCACTTCAAAGATAATGTTATTAGAATGTTATTAGGAACTGCATGATTCACTGGGTGTTTTGTTACTGCACTCAGAGTTTGTCCTGGGACGGCTGTTGTGCTCCTCTCTGGATGTTGGCATGTAATCCCTGCACAGATCATGGCTCTAAGGCTAAGGTCGAATTTTATCCTTTTATTCCACTCAAGACCATCACAGCAGTTACTGGAGCTCTTATGAAGACACACACACACACACACACACACACACTTCACACCAAACTGTGTGTTTTAGATCCATTTACACCTTTTTAGTTCCAAAGGTCAGGGGGAGACTGTGAGGTCAGTAGCCTGAACTGGTCAAAACGAGTCATGTCCAGATATGACTTTTCATGAAGGACAGTGTTTCTGCAGCATGCAACAGTGCATTAATAGAAGCTGTATCTTAAAATATTTAAAAAAGGCTTCAGGTTTACAGCTCAGTGTTTACATACTGACTGTGTAATGTATACATTGGGTTTTATTTCAACATTCTGGAACGTATCGTGAAAGACGTGCATGCGTCTACAGTATCTGAGGCCTGAATCTTGGCCCCGCTTCGTTAACATGAGACTAAAAAAAAGCCATGTTAACATCATGGAGCTCGTACACTTTAGATAAGATCACGGTGGAGAAACCAAAGCATTGATAAATAGACAAGCACTTCCTTTAAAGGCCTCACTGAGCCAAACCCAACAAATCAAAAACCCAATACTGCATACACATTAAACTCCGCTTTTCCAGAGGCACATGTCAAAACATCGAAGAGAATGTGAAGACACACACACACACACATCTACTCCTGAATGGACTTGTTCCATTAACTTGTGTACAGGCTGATGAATAAGTAATGACACCACTTAAGTGACTTTCTTGTAAATTGGTTTATATAGCTCCACATAAATAATACACAGTTTAATTTACTGATGTTCATCGTGACAAAACCCCTTCTCCTTCCCTCTTCATGACTGTGTCAGTGTGAGGCATTTTTACTGATCACTTCATGGCATTCAATTTAAGTGAAAAATGCTCGTCTTTAGAATCTGGACCTCCATCAATGATACAAATGAATTTGTAGCTAATATTACAGCACAGTAGAGTAAATACCTGCTAACTCACACTGTTAATCGGCTTTTATGAATGGTTATTTCAGGCCACACTTTATAATACAGCTCGTGTTTTAGAATGTAATTTCCCAGAATCCTAGAGTGTAATTTCCCTGTATAAACCAGTACATTTAAAAGACTTTCTGGTTCCTACTGCTACGTAATAGAATTACAGTGGGGAACAATTACACAATCATTATTGTGTAATTAAAGACATAAATATGTATATCATTACATTAATGTATTAGGTTTTTTTAATCATTGGATGACAGTACAAGCTTTCCCACAGTCTGTGCAGTTGAGAGAAGGAATTTAGTTCCATGCTGGAGGACTAACATGTCGATTAGGATCTAATTTCTCTGCATTTTCTTATGTTCACTTCTAATTTAAATATATATAATTGAGGTTACTAATGGGCGGCACGGTGGCGCAGCAGGTAGTTGTCGCAGTCACACAGCTCCAGGGACCTGGAGGTTGTGGGTTCGAGTCCCGCTCCGGGTGACTGTCTGTGAGGAGTGTGGTGTGTTCTCCCTGTGTCTGTGTGGGTTACCTCCGGGTCACTGTCTGTGAGGAGTGTGGTGTGTTCTCCCTGTGTCTGTGTGGGTTTCCTCCGGGTGACTGTCTGTGAGGAGTGCGGTGTGTTCTCCCTGTGTCTGCGTGGGTTTCCTCCGGGTGATTGTCTGTGAGGAGTGTGGTGTGTTCTCCCTGTGTCTGCGTGGGTTTCCTCTGGGTGATTGTCTGTGAGGAGTGTGGTGTGTTCTCCCTGTGTCTGCGTGGGTTTCCTCCGGGTGACTGTCTGTGAGGAGTGTGGTGTGTTCTCCCTGTGTCTGTGTGGGTTTCCTCCGGGTGACTGTCTGTGAGGAGTGTGGTGTGTTCTCCCTGTGTCTGCGTGGGTTTCCTCCGGGTGACTGTCTGTGAGGAGTGTGGTGTGTTCTCCCTGTGTCTGTGTGGGTTTCCTCCGGGTGATTGTCTGTGAGGAGTGTGGTGTGTTCTCCCTGTGTCTGCGTGGGTTTCCTCCGGGTGACTGTCTGTGAGGAGTGTGGTGTGTTCTCCCTGTGTCTGTGTGGGTTTCCTCCGGGTGACTGTCTGTGAGGAGTGTGGTGTGTTCTCCCTGTGTCTGCGTGGGTTTCCTCCGGGTGACTGTCTGTGAGGAGTGTGGTGTGTTCTCCCTGTGTCTGCGTGGGTTTCCTCCGGGTGCTCCGGTTTCCTCCCACAGTCCAAAAACACACGTTGGTAGGTGGATTTGAGACTCAAATGTGTCCATAGGTGTGAGTGTGTGAGTGAATGTGTGTGTGTTGCCCTGTCAAAGACTGGCGCCCCCTCCAGGGTGTATTCTCTGATGTTCATCGTGACAAAACCCCTTCTCCTTCCCTCTTCATGACTGTGTCAGTGTGAGGCATTTTTACTGATCACTTCATGGCATTCAATTTAAGTGAAAAATGCTCGTCTTTAGAATCTGGACCTCCATCAATGATACAAATGAATTTGTAGCTAATATTACAGCACAGTAGAGTAAATACCTGCTAACTCACACTGTTAATCGGCTTTTATGAATGGTTATTTCAGGCCACACTTTATAATACAGCTCGTGTTTTAGAATGTAATTTCCCAGAATCCTAGAGTGTAATTTCCCTGTATAAACCAGTACATTTAAAAGACTTTCTGGTTCCTACTGCTACGTAATAGAATTACAGTGGGGAACAATTACACAATCATTATTGTGTAATTAAAGACATAAATATGTATATCATTACATTAATGTATTAGGTTTTTTTAATCATTGGATGACAGTACAAGCTTTCCCACAGTCTGTGCAGTTGAGAGAAGGAATTTAGTTCCATGCTGGAGGACTAACATGTCGATTAGGATCTAATTTCTCTGCATTTTCTTATGTTCACTTCTAATTTAAATATATATAATTGAGGTTACTAATGGGCGGCACGGTGGCGCAGCAGGTAGTTGTCGCAGTCACACAGCTCCAGGGACCTGGAGGTTGTGGGTTCGAGTCCCGCTCCGGGTGACTGTCTGTGAGGAGTGTGGTGTGTTCTCCCTGTGTCTGTGTGGGTTACCTCCGGGTCACTGTCTGTGAGGAGTGTGGTGTGTTCTCCCTGTGTCTGTGTGGGTTTCCTCCGGGTGACTGTCTGTGAGGAGTGCGGTGTGTTCTCCCTGTGTCTGCGTGGGTTTCCTCCGGGTGATTGTCTGTGAGGAGTGTGGTGTGTTCTCCCTGTGTCTGCGTGGGTTTCCTCTGGGTGATTGTCTGTGAGGAGTGTGGTGTGTTCTCCCTGTGTCTGCGTGGGTTTCCTCCGGGTGACTGTCTGTGAGGAGTGTGGTGTGTTCTCCCTGTGTCTGTGTGGGTTTCCTCCGGGTGACTGTCTGTGAGGAGTGTGGTGTGTTCTCCCTGTGTCTGCGTGGGTTTCCTCCGGGTGACTGTCTGTGAGGAGTGTGGTGTGTTCTCCCTGTGTCTGTGTGGGTTTCCTCCGGGTGATTGTCTGTGAGGAGTGTGGTGTGTTCTCCCTGTGTCTGCGTGGGTTTCCTCCGGGTGACTGTCTGTGAGGAGTGTGGTGTGTTCTCCCTGTGTCTGTGTGGGTTTCCTCCGGGTGACTGTCTGTGAGGAGTGTGGTGTGTTCTCCCTGTGTCTGCGTGGGTTTCCTCCGGGTGACTGTCTGTGAGGAGTGTGGTGTGTTCTCCCTGTGTCTGCGTGGGTTTCCTCCGGGTGCTCCGGTTTCCTCCCACAGTCCAAAAACACACGTTGGTAGGTGGATTTGAGACTCAAATGTGTCCATAGGTGTGAGTGTGTGAGTGAATGTGTGTGTGTTGCCCTGTCAAAGACTGGCGCCCCCTCCAGGGTGTATTCTCCCTTCGCACCCAATAATTCCAGGTAGGCTCTGGACCCTTCGCGACCCTGAACGGGAAAAACGGTTACAGATAGTGAATAAATGAGTTAACTAATACATTGAATTTACAGTATATTTTAAAATATAACCATGCTTTAATTGTCAATGCGCAATGTACAACCTAATTGGGCCTCTGTATTTAACCCCTTAGTGAACATACACACACACACACACACACACACACACACATACATATTAGTGCACTACAGTTGTAGGCAGTTATCCAATCTAGGTGACTTGCTTAAGGGCCACTTCAGCTGTGGATGTTGAGGGAGAAGACCATGCTGTTCCCTGTTTTCCTGCCAGTCGAGGGGATTGAACCAGTGACCTTCTGGTTTCTAATTGTTTTCCTCGAACTACAGTACCAGTCAAATGTTTGGACACACCCACTCAGGCAGGGCCATTTTCCACATATTGTGAATGTACAGCATCAGTCAAAAGGATGGACATCTCATTTTTGTTTTGTATTATTTTCTCCATTGTAAATGAATGTGGAAGACATTAAAACTATGAAGGAACACATATTGAATTATGCAGTAAACAAAAAAGGTGTTAAACAAACCAGAATATATTTTATACTTTAGACTCTTCACAGTAGCCACCTTTTGCTTTGATGACAGCTTCACACACTCTCTGCGTTCTCTCAGTCAGCTTCATGAGGTCGTCACCTGGAACGGTTTTCAGTGAACAGCTGTGGCCTCGTCGAGAGTTAATCTGTAGAACTGCTCCCTTCTTAATGCGTTTGAGACCATAACTTGGGTTGTGCAGAGGAAGGGGCTGGCAGTTCAGTGACTAGCTCTATTCCACCAATTACTAATAACAAGGTGTACCCAAACTTTTGACTGGCACCTGCCCATTACACTGTAAGTTCAGAGACGTTAAACACTAACTGTTGAACAGTCCCCACGTATTACTCTCTGCCACTCTGTACCTACTTTTACTGATTCATAGGGAGTAGTTACACTGTAAGTTCCAACACTCGAACACTCCGGCTGTGTTATGAAGTTTAACTTATTTCATACAGCAGTTCACTCTCCCTCCACAGAATCACCTGCTGTTCTTCCACACCCTGGAAAGACATGTTTGTTATTAACACCCATAGCTGACTCATGGCTGACAAGCTCCCATATTGGGCTTGTGTGTAAACATGTCTGATCGCATAATGCCTGCGATTTCCCCACATAGGCTGCAGAGTGTTTGAAGGAGGAGCAGTGAGGAGCATATGGCCAGACCATCTCCATGCCCTGCAGGCCCCACTTAACATCCGCTACTCCATGCACCCACCCACACACACACACACACACACACACACACACTCCCTATCACTCACCCATACCTGCCTTATTAATAGGCATGAACTAATTGTATGTTGACTGAATTAATGGGGTAGAAAAACATGCATATTTCAGGCAATACATGAGAAGGAGGGTGTGCATGTGTATGGTTGGGATGTGGGGTGGTGGGGTGGTGGGGTGGAATCCTCATTGATGCATTGGTAATATACAAGCCAGCACTGGCTGAGGAGGAGAACCTCTCTCGCTCTCTCTCTCTCTCTCTCTCTTCCTCTCTCTCTAACACACACACACAAGCAACATTAAAAGCCTCAGTGCTTGACCAATCAAGGGTGAGGGGGGAGTATTGTTAAAAAGCCGCTGCTTGGTGTAAACACTGGGCTGCACTTGCTGAGCGACCTGCATGCAGCCTCTCTCAGACTGATGAATAAATTATTCGATGTGGGGCCTCTGGGGGCCAGGAAACGCACCTCTTCTAAACTTAAAGCAATTACCGCGGGGAGATTATTAACGTTCAAGCGGAGGCCCTGGGCTCAGCCCCGCTGACTGGCAGGCGTCATTTTCAGAGCGTCCGGGTGGCTCTAACTCACTGTGACAGAAAATTCAATGTTGGTCTGCGTGGTGTGAAAATTTCTAACAAGTCGCGTCAATACACAAGCGACCGTACACTATCAGGCTTGGAAAATGTATTACTCTCCCAAAATATCTGTCAGTATGTGTGTGGGTATTTGTTTTTGTAGCCATTTGGGGGTAGGTTTGTAGCCAGAGAGAAACTGGGTTAACTTACAATAGCAAGTTCTCAAACTGTAATGATTTTTATGAAAAACTGAACTATTAAAACCCTTATTTTATTTAGGTTTAGTGTTAAACATAGTGCATTCACGTGAGTTACACAGTAGGCACAAATATACGAAGCCTAGGGGACGCTCTCGTGTGCCTATGTCCTCATATTGCAGGAAAACAAACCCTTGAGTGTGTGTGAGTGAAATGCGTGGGACGTTTTGCGAATTTGACAACATTTCACCCCTTATGGGAGGTGCTGTGTCCCCGCCCCTCTCCCCTCTGCATCTCTCATTTGATTCTTCTTTTTTTTCTTCTTCTTCTTCAGGCTCACAGGTGATTACGGGCGTGTTTTAACCCAGGGGGTTCGGGCTGGGGGAAAATGAGATGCTAATCGCACTGTTTTCTGTTTTATGATGGATCGTCCCCCCGCCGCTGAGGCTGTTTGGGAGCAGGGAGCCCGGCTGCAGTGTGAGCGCATCAGTTTAAAAAACACACAAATCACACCTGATATTAAACGCCGCATCCCGTTCCTGATCCATGGGCATAAGAAAGGTGAGAACAATGAGAGGGGAACCTGTTGAATTGGCCAGGGAGGCTTCTCTGGAGACGTGGGCACTCTGCTTATTGTGAAAAGTGTCAGGATTTAAGCTTACAACGTGAGAAAAGAGGACAATTTAAAGAAAAGCGTTTTGGATGAAGGAATATTCCCAAGATCTGAACATTTATATCACAGTAATGCAGATTTTTTTTAAATATTCAATCCCTGATATATTTCCTGGAATAAGTCCAATTATTTTTACATAAGTACCATAACAGAGGGAGTATTAGTGGGGTATTAATGCAAGAATGTTAAAAATTAAAAAGTTAGAGAGGCCCTAGTACCGAACTTTGGGGAACCCCATATTTGAAATGCATGGGGTGGTTTCCCAGACTAGGGTTAAGCCTAGCTTTGAATTGTGATTTTTCATTGAAAGTAGGATATAGTCCAGGAAACCTTATGTATTCAGGACTATTTATTTGTATTAATAATTTGTAATAATATCAAGATGAGGTAAGGTAACAAGACTGTCCTGCAATGGTACTGACACAGCTTTACTGTTTCTGTCATGACCACAAGACTGTCTTGTTCTTTCTTTTCCAGCCTTGCTCTACTGCCTTTCTACTCTTATTCAACAAAGGCTGAAAGTGTTAAACAGTTTTAGCACTTTCTGTTTCTATGGAATGCTTCTCCAATTTGATATTCCGGGACTGGGTGCCTTCCATGTTTTGTGAGTCTAACTTGACACCTACACATACCTGTATTGTTCCTCAAATGGTGTGGCAGTCTAGAACCCTTAAACCCTAAGGGCTTTTGTGTTGGTCCGCAGTTCAGTTCATCCTCTTATAACACACAAAATTATTTATAGTATTTGTAAAACAAAAAGTGTTAATTCTTTAAAACAAATAGCTGTTTCATTCTATTCGTTTTCCAATTTAAAATTTGGAACATCTGAGTTTAATGATTTAATAATAAGCTTCAATGTTAAGGTGGTATTTTTAGCGATTTATTTATCAGTGCGTCAAACAGTGCACACTCAAAACAGCCGGGGAAGTGTCCTAGTATTTCAGAGGGATCTCACTGCAGATTGTCACTTACGGAGTCATTTGTCACACTTTGTGCTAAGCATGTTTGTCTTTAGCCCACCGGCACTGCTCGGGAAGAACGCTGAAAGGCCGTCATATGGCACAGTTTTCCTGCATGTTAAAATATGTAAACAAAACAGATGTCCTAGTGAAGAAGAGGCGAGGCAGCGTCTCGTCTTAAAAAAGGCCACTTTGTACACTCGTGTCGCGCCATATATCCGCCGCCTCTTGTCCGAGCCCACGTGGGCAGCGCACTTTAACTGTCAGGTCAGATCAGAGCAGAGCCGCCTTCAGCAGTCCCATGATATCTGAGGCTCTGTCACTTTCACTCATTTTTCCCCCTCTCTGACTCCAGAGCATCGCAGGCTGCTTAATAAATAAGCAGGGCCTGGAAATGGCAGACGCGTTACACAGTCATAGAAACCATCCCAGATAACCAGGAGAGAGAGAGAGAGAGAGAGAGAGAGAGAGAGAGAGAGAGAGAGAGAGAGACAGAAGAGGAAGACTCTGCTCTGTTCGCTGAGTTTCCATCATCCTCCCTCGGCATGGCTGGCTGCCCTGTCCAGTATGTCCAGTATTTTTGTGTCATTTCAACCACCCATCCCTCTCCATCTCTCTCTCTCTCTCTCTCTCTCTCTCTCTCTCTCTCTCTCTCTCTCTCTCTCTCTCTGCTCAAGGAGATCTCTAGACTGCTGTGAGGCACTGACTGCTCTTCTGGACAGTCCGGACCCCCTCCAGTGCCTGTATGTGTGTATGTGTACGTGTTGGTTTTTGTACATTTCCAGGACTAAATTGCCAAAGTAGAGAAGTCTACACTGAAATATCAGGACTAATAAAATAACCTTCACTTCATCCAAGTGCATTATACAAAGCTTAGACGCTGTCAAAGTCAGCGTTAATGACACTGTATATATTTTTTAAAACTCTTCACACATTTTCTTAGTGTGGCTCTTTGAATCATCCACGGTTCTGACGTGAAGCTCATCTGCTCTGAGTTGCTGTAAAAGAATTAGTGCTTGTAACCCTCCAGCTCAAACACACACACACACACACACACACACACAGCTTCAAAACGTTTTTTAAAGTGATGGCTTCAGCAGACTGTGCTGGACAGTTCCCGCTGGAGAACGGTGGAGGAACCAGGGAGTAGCTATTTAAAAAGGTGGAAAAGCTAAGTGGAACTTTCAAATGGTCTGTGGACACCTGCTTGTCTTAATGCCCATTCAAACATGTCAGTGAACTGATTCCACTGTTAAGGGATGTCCACACACTTTTGGACATATAGTGAAGGTAATAAAAATGGAAAATGGAAATGTGTGTGTGTGTGTGTGTGTGTGGCAGACAAGACACTCCACGCCACGCTCTATATGGCAGCAGGAGGTATCTGAGGTGGGGAAAAGTGTGTGTGTGTGTGTGGGTGGGTGTGGGAATGGACAGAGCATGTGGAAGGATGAATGAGCGCATGGATGGACCAATGGATGGATGGATGAATGGATGGATGAGTGGATGTAAGGAGGGATAGAGTGAAGAAGTGAGTGGGGGTGTGGATGGATGTGTCTCCTGGTGTGACTATAAGACCCTTTCCCCTCCTCTAACACTCATTACTCTCACAACCTCCCGCGGGCCCACAGTGCCAGACGCCACCAGCCACTGTGCATGTGTGTGTGTGTGTGTGTGTGTATAGCAGTACAACTGGACATTTTTACTATAGGCACGTCCGGAGCGTATTCAGGTGCCTATGAAGATTCCTCAACAGTCTTCAACTGTCACACAGCTGTCGTAATTAATATGTTTGAAGTATTATCTATTGTCAATTAACCAGAAATCACAGTGCTTTAACAGTACATTAAAAGTTACAGTGATGTCCAGCTATTCTGAAAACTAATACTCATTCTTTGTCGGTTGTTGTAGGTTAACGTAATTCCACATTAACGCGACAGAGATCGCTACAGCTTCTCTTCTTTGAGGAGTGGTGGTTCTCAGCTGTGATTAGTGAGGTCATGTACTGATGTTGGACGATTAGTGTTGGATCCCAATGTCACTTCAACTCATCCCAAAAAGTATTGAACTGAACTCACATTGTTCCACTGTTCCACAGCCCAGTGCTTGTGTGATTTATGTCCCTCTAACCCTCATCTGTCACTAGGCTTTGTGACCTCAGGCTCATGAGCAGCTGCTTCTGGGCATCCATTTTATTAGTCAGTGCTAAGTGCTAAGTCTTTCTAGAAGTGCCACGATTATCTTCATAGTAAACTGTATGCATTCATTTACTAATATCTTGTTGATTTGGTATCGATACTCTCATATGTAACTCCCACAGCTGCACCGTGCCTCACACACACCGCTTCTTGGGGTTGAACGGAAGTCAAACCAGTTGTAAATGGTGCTTACAGTAAGTGTTGTTTACTTACCGTAAGTGTGTAATAGAAGTGTGGGTTTGTGCAGGGTTCATATAAACAGGCCTTACTTTTACTGTTTGTTATTCTGGCGGCCCCAAGTCTTACCTCAGAGCCATTTTAAAAAGCGGTTCCACATACAACGAGGAGAAGAAAAGAAAACACCCGATCGATTCCGAACAACTCTGCAACAAAGTGGGCTACTTAAATTAAAACATATATGCACATATTTTGAGTCCAAGCAAAAAAAGGAAAAAGCAACACAACAGCAGATAAGGAATTCAGTTTACTAACCTATTTGCCAGTGACCTAATTAAATTGAGCCACTAGAGTATAGTGCTGTCGCTGGGATGATTTCTTTCGGCGCTGTGAACCTGGAGTTGGCATTGTTTTTTCACTCCTCTTCCAGCGTGTGCGCGCAGTCCCCCACAGAGCGCGGAGACGCGCACTACAAGGTAATGCCTTTAAAACTGCTGAGGCCAAACAGAAAACAGGACGTGGAAAATGTGAAAATAAATCCACACAATGGGACGCGCTCGCTTCACACACACACACACACACACACCTACACATGCACGTACACACAAAGGACACCAGACGGTGGAGAATGGGGGGAAAAAAGCCTTTTTTAACAGCTGCTATTATTGGGATATTTCTCATTGAAAATATAACCTTGAGATGGCTCCAATAACAGAAGCCTTGGTTCTTCAGGCTGGAGCCGGGACAGAGCCACGGAGGTAATGTATGATTTAATCAATGCAGGTGATGAAAGGGGTGTTGATGGCGATGAGGTTTAAAATCTGCAAACAATAGCCTTGGCCACAGCAACGACGCCGCGGTGGTTCAGTCACCACCCTCCAGCTTAGGGTCCAGAGGAAAAAGTCCAGTGCATGCTTCTTCTTTTTTTCTCTTCTCCCTATGCATTGTTCACTGTAAATAAGCCGTGACACTTAACCCTAAGGCAAACCAAAATGAAAAATAAGGAACAACACATATATAAATAATACGCTGCTGTATAACGTACACCGGGCTGA
>NW_027100866.1:0-52236 GCF_029633855.1 Hoplias malabaricus
TAAACACACGAGTAGAAGGGTGAGATAAGAAAAGCCTAGTCAGTCCAATATACTCTACACTGCATCTGTATTTTGCTTTATTGGACGTATAACAAGTTCATAAATTTAATTCCAATATATTCAACACCAATAAACCTATTGAGAGAAAATCCCAGTTACGTAAGTCCTCATATCCCAGCTTTGGGATGAGATAGGCTGAAAATAATCACACCCCTGTGTAAGTCAGGACCTGCTTAATCAACATCGTGAGTTTGGAAGAAATCTGAGACGGTCAAAAATTTAGTCTAAAAAAACACAAACAGGTACCCCTTAGTGTTTTTTTGGGTGAAAAAAGTGACCTCCTCAGATCTTCTTCAAACTCACATCGTGTGTCAGGGAGGTCCTGACGACGAGAGTAGTGTGGTAATTTTTGCCCTACCACATCCCAAAGCTGAGATATAGGGACATGTTGTGCTGCATAAAATGTATAACTGTAAATTTCATGATGGGATTCCTACTTCCAGTGAAGCTAGGTAAACCCATGAGTAGAAGGGTGAGATAAGAAAAGCCTAGTCAGTCCAATATACTCTACACTGCATCTGTATTTTGCTTTATTGGACATATAACAAGTTCATATATTTAATTCCAATATATTCAACACCAATAAACATTTTGAGAGAAAATCCCAGTTACGTTAGTCCTCATATCTCAGCTTTGGGATGAGATAGGCTAAAAATAATCACACCCCTGTGTAAGTCAGGACCTGCTCAATCAACATCATGAGTTTGGAAGAAATCTGAGACGGTTAAAAAGTTAGTCTAAAAAAAACACAAAGGGGTACCCCTTAGTGTTTTTTTTTTAGGTGAAAAATGTGACCTCCTAAGATCTTCTTCAACCCCACACCGTGTGTCAGGGAGGTCCTGATGATGACAGTGGTGTGGTAATTGTTGCTCTACCACATCCCAAAGCTGAGATATAGGCACAAGTTGTGCTGCATAAATTGTATAACTGTAAATTTCATGATGGGATTCCTACTCGCAGTGAAGCTAGGTAAACATACGAGTAGAAGGTTGAGATAAGAAAAGCCTAGTCAGTCCAATATACTCTACACTGCATCTGTATTGTGCTTTATTGGACGTATAACAAGTTCATAAATTTAATTCCAATATATTCAACACCAATAAACCAATTGAGAGAAAATCACAGTTACGTAAGTCCTCAATTCTCAGCTTTGGGATTAGATAGGCTGAAAATAATCACACCCCTGTGTAAGTCAGGACCTGCTTAATCAACATCGTGAGTTTGGAAGAAATCTGAGACGGTCAAAAATTTAATCTAAAAAAACACAAACGGGTACCCCTTAGTGGTTTTTTGCGTGAAAAGAAGTATCCTCCTCAGATCTTCTTCAAACTCACACCGTGTATCAGGGAGGTCCTGACGACGAGAGTGGTGTGGTAATTTTTGCCCTACCACATCCCAAAGCTGAGATATAGGGACATGTTGTGCTGCATAAAATGTATAACTGTAAATTTCATGATGGGATTCCTACTTCCAGTGAAGCTAGGTAAACACACGAGTAGAAGGGTGCGATCAGAAAAGCCTAGTCAGTCCAATATAACCTACATTGCATCTGTATTTTGCTTTATTGGACGTATAACAAGCTCATCAATTTAATTCCAATATATTCAAGACCAATAAACCTATTGAGAGAAAATCCCAGTTACGTTAGTCCTCATATCTCAGCTTTGGGATGAGACAGGCTGAAAATAATCACACCCCTGTGTAAGTCAGAACCTGCTCAATCAACATCATGAGTTTGGAAGAAATCTGAGACGGTTAAAAAGTTAGTCTAAAAAAACACAAAGGGGTACCCCTTAGTGGGTTTTTTTTGGGTGAAAAATGTGACCTCCTCAGATCTTCTTCAAACCCACACCGTATCTCAGGGAGGTCCTGACGAAGACAGTGGTGTGGTAATTGTTGCCCTACCACATCCCAAAGCTGAGATATAGGGACATGTTGTGCTGCATAAAATGTATAACTGTAAATTTCATGATGGGATTCTTACTTCCAGTGAAGCTAGGTAAACACATGAGTAGAAGGGTGCGATCAGAAAAGCCTAGTCAGTCCAATATAACCTACACTGCATCTGTATTTTGCTTTATTGGACGTATAACAAGCTCATAAATTTAATTCCAATATATTCAACACCAATAAACCTATTGAGAGAAAATCCCAGTTACGTTAGTCCTCATATCTCAGCTTTGGGATGAGATAGGCTGGAAATAATCACACCCCTGTATACGTCAGGACCTGCTTAATCAACATCGTGAGTTTGGAAGAAATCTGAGACGGTCAAAAATTTAGTCTAGTGGGTTTTTTTTGGGTGAAAAATGTGACCTCTTAAGATCTTCTTCAAACCCACACCGTGTGTCAGAGAGGTCCTGACGAAGACAATGGTGTGGTAATTGTTGCCCTACCACATCCCAAAGCTGAGATATAGGGACATGTTGTGCTGCATAAACTGTATAACTGTAAATTTCATGATGGGACTCCTACTTCCAGTGAAGCTAGGTAAACCCATGAGTAGAAGGGTGAGATAAGAAAAGCCTAGTCAGTCCAATATACTCTATACTGCATCTGTATTTTGCTTTATTGGACGTATAACAAGCTCATAAATTTAATTCCAATATATTCAACACCAATAAACCAATTGAGAGAAAATCACAGTTACGTAAGTCCTCAATTCTCAGCTTTGGGATTAGATAGGCTGAAAATAATCACACCCCTGTGTGAGTCAGGACCTGCTTAATCAACATCGTGAGTTTGGAAGAAATCTGAGATGGTCAAAAATTTTGTCTAAAAAAACACAAAGGGGTACCCCTTAGTGGTTTTTTGGGTGAAAAATGTGACCTCCTCAGATCTTCTTCAAACTCACACCGTGTATCAGGGAGGTCCTGACGACGAGAGAGTGTGGGATATTTTGCCCTACCACATCCCAAAGCTGAGATATAGGGACATGTTGTGCTGCATAAAATGTATAACTGTAAATTTCATGATGGGATTCCTACTTCCAGTGAAGCTAGGTAAACACACGAGTAGAAGGGTGCGATCAGAAAAGCCTAGTCAGTCCAATATAACCTACATTGCATCTGTATTTTGCTTTATTGGACGTATAACAAGCTCATCAATTTAATTCCAATATATTCAACACCAATAAACCTATTGAGAGAAAATCCCAGTTACATTAGTCCTCATATCTCAGCTTTGGGATGAGACAGGCTGAAAATAATCACACCCCTGTGTAAGTCAGAACCTGCTCAATCAACATCATGAGTTTGGAAGAAATCTGAGACGGTTAAAAAGTTAGTCTAAAAAAACACAAAGGGGTACCCCTTAGTGGGTTTTTTTTGGGTGAAAAATGTGACCTCTTAAGATCTTCTTCAAACCCACACCGTGTGTCAGAGAGGTCCTGACGAAGACAATGGTGTGGTAATTGTTGCCCTACCACATCCCAAAGCTGAGATATAGGGACATGTTGTGCTGCATAAAATGTATAACTGTAAATTTCATGATGGGATTCCTACTTCCAGTGAAGCTAGGTAAACCCATGAGTAGAAGGGTGAGATAAGAAAAGCCTAGTCAGTCCAATATACTCTACACTGCATCTGTATTTTGCTTTATTGGACGTATAACAAGTTCATAAATTTAATTCCAATATATTCAACACCAATAAACCTATTGAGAGAAAATCCCAGTTACGTAAGTCCTCATATCTCAGCTTTGGGATGAGATAGGCTGAAAATAATCACACCCCTGTGTAAGTCAGGACCTGCTTAATCAACATCGTGAGTTTGGAAGAAATCTGAGACGGTCAAAAATTTAATCTAAAAAAACACAAACGGGTACTCCTTATTGGTTTTTTGCGTGAAAAGAAGTATCCTCCTCAGATATTCTTCAAACTCACACCGTGTGTCAGGGAGGTCCTGACGACGAGAGTGGTGTGGTAATTTTTGCCCTACCACATCCCAAAGCTGAGATATAGGGACATGTTGTGCTGCATAAAATGTATAACTGTAAATTTCATGATGGGATTCCTACTTCCAGTGAAGCTAGGTAAACCCATGAGTAGAAGGGTGAGATAAGAAAAGCCTAGTCAGTCCAATATACTCTATACTGCATCTGCATTTTGCTTTATTGGATGTATAACAAGTTCATAAATTTAATTCCAATATATTCAACACCAATAAACCTATTGAGAGAAAATCCCAGTTATGTAAGTCCTCATATCTCAGCTTTGGGATGAGATAGGCTGAAAATAATCACACCCCTGTGTAAGTCAGGACCTGCTTAATCAACATCGTGAGTTTGGAAGAAATCTGAGACGGTCAAAAATTTAGTCTAAAAAAACACAAAGGGGTACCTCTTAGTGGTTTTTTGGGTGAATAATGTGACCTCCTCAGATCTTCTTCAAACTCACACCGTGTATCAGGGAGGTCCTGACGACGAGAGTGGTGTGGTATTTTTTGCCCTACCACATCCCAAAGCTGAGATATAGGGACATGTTGTGCTGCATAAAATGTATAACTGTAAATTTCATGATGGGATTCCTACTTCCAGTGAAGCTAGGTAAACACATGAGTAGAAGGGTGTGATCAGAAAAGCCTAGTCAGTCCAATATATCCTACATTGCATCTGTATTTTGCTTTATTGGACGTATAACAAGTTCATGAATTTAATTCCAATATATTCAACACCAATAAACCTATTGAGAGAAAATCCCAGTTACGTTAGTCCTCATATCTCAGCTTTGGGATGAGATAGGCTGGAAATAATCACACCCCTGTGTAAGTCTAGGCCTGCTCAATCAACATTGTGAGTTTGGAAGAAATCTGAGACGGTCAAAAATTTAGTCTAAAAAAACACAAAGGGGTAGTGTTTTTTTGGGTGAAAAATGTGACCTCCTCAGATCTTCTTCAAACCCACACCGTGTGTCAGGGAGGTCCTGACGAAGACAGTGGTGTGGTAATTGTTGCCCTACCACATCCCAAAGCTGAGATATAGGGACATGTTGTGCTGCATAAAATGTATAACTAAATTTCATGATGGGATTCCTACTCGCAGTGAAGCTAGGTAAACATACGAGTAGAAGGGTGCGATCAGAAAAGCCTAGTCAGTCCAATATATTGCATCTGTATTTTGCTTTATTGGACGTATAACAAGCTCATCAATTTAATTCCAATATATTCAACACCAATAAACCTTTTGAGAGAAAATCCCAGTTACGTTAGTCCTCATATCTCAGCTTTGGGATGAGATAGGCTGAAAATAATCACACCCCTGTGTAAGTCAGGACCTGCTCAATCAACATCGTGAGTTTGGAAGAAATCTGAGACGGTCAAAAATTTAGTCTAAAAAACACAAAGGGGTACCCCTTAGTGTTTTTTTTTTTGGGTGAAAAATGTGACCTCTTAAGATCTTCTTCTAACCCAGGGTGCGATCAGAAAAGCCTAGTCAGTCCAATATAACCTACACTGCATTTGTATTTTGCTTTATTGGACGTATAACAAGCTCATAAATTTAATTCCAATATATTCAACATCAATAAACCTATTGAGAGAAAATCCCAGTTACGTTAGTCCTCATATCTCAGCTTTGGGATGAGATAGGCTGAAAATAATCACACCCCTTTGTGAGTCAGGACCTGCTTAATCAGCATCGTGAGTTTGGAAGAAATCTGAGACGGTCAAAGATTTAGTCTAAAAAAACACAAAGGGGTACCCCTTAGTGTTTTTTTGGGTGAAAAATGTGACCTCCTCAAATCTTCTTCAAACCCACACCGTGTGTCAGGGAGGTCCTGACGAAGACAGTGGTGTGGTAATTGTTGCCCTACCACATCCCAAACCTGAGATATAGGGACATGTTGTGCTGCATAAAATGTATAACTGTAAATTTCATGATGGGATTCCTACTTCCAGTGAAGCTAGGTAAACACATGAGTAAAAGGGTGTGATCAGAAAAGCCTAGTCAGTCCAATATATCCTACATTGCATCTGTATTTTGCTTTATTGGACGTATAACAAGTTCATGAATTTAATTCCAATATATTCAACACCAATAAACCTATTGAGAGAAAATCCTAGTTACGTAAGTCCTCATATCTCAGCTTTGGGATGAGATAGGCTGAAAACAATCACACCCCTGTGTAAGTCAGGACCTGCTTAATCAACATCGTGAGTTTGGAAGAAATCTGAGACGGTGAAAAATGTGACCTCCTCAGATCTTCTTCAAACCCACACCGTGTGTCAGGGAGGTCCTGACGAAGACAGTGGTGTGGTAATTGTTGCCCTACCACATCCCAAAGCTGAGATATAGGGACATGTTGTGCTGCATAAAATGTATAACTGTAAATTTCATGATGGGATTTTTACTTCCAGTGAAGCTAGGTAAACACATGAGTAGAAGGGTGCGATCAGAAAAGCCTAGTCAGTCCAATATATCCTACATTGCATCTGTATTTTGCTTTATTGGACGTATAACAAGTTCATGAATTTAATTCCAATATATTCAACACCAATAAACCTATTGAGAGAAAACCCCAGTTACGTAAGTCCTCATATCTCAGCTTTGGGATGAGACAGGCTGAAAATAATCACACCCCTGTGTAAGTCAGGACCTGCTCAATCAACATCGTGAGTTTGGAAGAAGTCTGAGACGGTCAAAAATTTAGTCTAAAAAACCACAATGGGGTACCCCTTAGTGTTTTTTTGGGTGAAAAATGTGACCTCCTCAGATCTTCTTCAAACCCACACCGTGTGTCTGGGAGGTCCTGACGAAGACAGTGGTGTGGTAATTGTTGCCCTACCACATCCCAAAGCTGAGATATAGGGACATTTTGTGCTGCATAAAATGTATAACTGTAAATTTCATGATGGGATTCCTACTTCCAGTGAAGCTAGGTAAATACATGAGTAGAAGGGTGCGATCAGAAAAGCCTAGTCAGTACAATATAACCTACATTGCATCTGTATTTTGCTTTATTGGACGTATAACAAGCTCATAAATTTAATTCCAATATATTCAACACCAATAAACCTTTTGAGAGAAAATCCCAGTTACGTTAGTCCTCATATCTCAGCTTTGGGATGAGATAGGCTGAAAATAATCACACCCCTGTGTAAGTCAGGACCTGCTCAATCAACATCGTGAGTTTGGAAGAAATCTGAGATGGTCAAAAATTTAGTCTAAAAAAACACAAAGGGGTACCCCTTAGTGTTTTTTTTTAGGTGAAAAATGTGACCTTCTCAGATCTTCTTCAAACCCACACCGTGTGTCAGGGAGGTCCTGACGATTACAGTGGTGTGGTAATTGTTGCTCTACCACATCCCAAAGCTGAGATATAGGGACATGTTGTGCTGCATAAAATGTATAACTGTAAATTTCATGATGGGTTTCTTACTTCCAGTGAAGCTAGGTAAACACATGAGTAGAAGGGTGCGATCAGAAAAGCCTAGTCCGTCCAATATATCCTACATTGCATCTGTAATTTGCTTTATTGGACGTATAACAAGCTTATAAATTTAATTCCAATATATTCAACACCAATAAACCTATTGAGAGAAAATCCCAGTTACGTTAGTCCTCATATGTCAGCTTTGGGATGAGATAGGCTAAAAAATAATCACACCCCTGTGTAAGTCAGGACCTGCTCAATCAACATTGTGAGTTTGGAAGAAATCTGAGACGGTTAAAAAGTTAGTCTAAAAAAAACACAAAGGGGTACCCCTTAGTGTTTTTTTTTTTTAGGTGAAAAATGTGACCTCCTCAAATCTTCTTCAAACCCACACCGTGTGTCAGGGAGGTCCTGACGATGACAGTGGTGTGGTAATTGTTGCTCTACCACATCCCAAAGCTGAGATATAGGCACATGTTGTGCTGCATAAAATGTATAACTGTAAATTTCATGATGGGATTCCTACTCGCAGTGAAGCTAGGTAAACATACGAGTAGAAGGGTGCGATCAGAAAAGCCTAGTCTGTCCAATATATCCTACATTGCATCTGTATTTTGCTTTATTGGACGTATAACAAGCTCATAAATTTAATTCCAATATATTCAACACCAATAAACCTTTTGAGAGAAAATCCCAGTTACGTTAGTCCTCATATCTCAGCTTTGGGATGAGATAGGCTGAAAATAATCACACCCCTGTGTTAGTCAGGACCTGCTCAATCAACATCGTGAGTTTGGAAGAAGTCTGAGACGGTCAAAAATTTAGTCTAAAAAACCACAATGGGGTACCCCTTAGTGTTTTTTTGGGTGAAAAATGTGACCTCCTCAGATCTTCTTCAAACCCACACCGTGTGTCTAGGAGGTCCTGACGAAGACAGTGGTGTGGTAATTGTTGCCCTACCACATCCCAAAGCTGAGATATAGGCACATGTTGTGCTGCATAAAATGTATAACTGTAAATTTCATGATGGGATTCTTACTTCCAGTGAAGCTAGGTAAACACATGAGTAGAAGGGTGCGATCAGAAAAGCCTAGTCAGTCCAATATATCCTACATTGCATCTGTATTTTGCTTTATTGGACGTATAACAAGCTTATAAATTTAATTCCAATATATTCAACACCAATAAACCTATTGAGAGAAAATCCCAGTTACGTTAGTCCTCATATCTCAGCTTTGGGATGAGATAGGCTAAAAAATAATCACACCCCTGTGTAAGTCAGGACCTGCTCAATCAACATTGTGAGTTTGGAAGAAATCTGAGACGGTCAAAAATTTAGTCTAAAAAAACACAAAGGGGTACCCCTTAGTGGTTTTTTTTTGGGTGAAAAATGTGACCTCTTAAGATCTTCTTCAAACCCACACCGTGTGTCAGGGAGGTCCTGACGAAGACAGTGGTGTGGTAATTGTTGCCCTACCACATCCCAAAGCTGAGATATAGGATCATGTTGTGCTGCATAAAATGTATAACTATAAATTTCATGATGGGATTCTTACTTTCAGTGAAGCTAGGTAAACACATGAGTAGAAGGGTGTGATCAGAAAAGCCTAGTCAGTCTAATATAACCTACACTGCATCTGTATTTTGCTTTATTGGACGTATAACAAGCTCATCAATTTAATTCCAAAATATTCAACACCAACAAACCTATTGAGAGAAAATCCCAGTTACGTTAGTCCTCATATCTCAGCTTTGGGATGAGATAGGCTAAAAATAATCACACCCCTGTGTAAGTCAGGACCTGCTCAATCAACATCGTGAGTTTGGAAGAAGTCTGAGACGGTCAAAAATTTAGTCTAAAAAACCACAATGGGGTACCCCTTAGTGTTTTTTTGGGTGAAAAATGTGACCTCCTCAGATCTTCTTCAAACCCACACCGTGTGTCAGGGAGGTCCTGACGAAGACAGTGGTGTGGTAATTGTTGCCCTACCACATCCCAAAGCTGAGATATAGGGACATGTTTTGCTGCATAAAATGTAAAACTGTAAATTTCATGATGGGATTCCTACTTCCATTGAAGCTAGGTAAACACATGAGTAGAAGGGTGCGATCAGAAAAGCCTAGTCAGTCCAATATATCCTACATTGCATCTGTATTTTGCTTTATTGGACGTATAACAAGCTCATAAATTTAATTCTAATATATTCAACACCAATAAACATACTGAGCGAAAATCCTAGTTACGTTAGTCCTCATATCTCAGCTTTGGGATGAGATAGGCTGAAAATAATCACACCCCTGTGTAAGTCAGGACCTGCTCAATCAACATCATGAGTTTGGAAAAAATCTGAGACGGTCAAAAATTTTGTCTAAAAAAAACTCCTTTGTGTTTATTTAGACTAAATTTTTCACAGAGTCAGATTTCCTCCAAACTCAAGTTGTTGATTAAGGAGGCCCTAACTTACACAGGGGTGTGATTATTTTCAGCCTATCTCATCCCAAAGCTGAGATATGAGAACTGATGTAACTTCGATTTTCTCTCAATAGGTTTATTGGTGTTGAATATATTGCAATGATGAGGCTTCTTCTGACATCCCTAAGTCTCACATTTTATATCTTCTTTAATTTATTAGAACTGAGACCCCCTGACCAAATACAAATTCAATGTAGGACATATTGGATTGAGGAGGCTTTTCTGATTGCACCCCTCTACTCATGTGTTTACCTAGCTTCACTGGAAATAGGAATGCCATCTTGATATATGCAGTTATACATTTTATGGACTAGAAGAGATCCCCATATCTCAGCTTTGGGATGTGGTAGAGCGAAAATAACCACACCACTGTCTTCGCCAGAACCTCCCTGACACACTGTGTGGGTTTGAAAAAGATCTGAAGAGGTCATGATTTTAACTAAAAAAAATACTAATACCCTTTGTGTTTTTTAGACAAAATTTTTGACCAACTCAGATCTCCTCCAAACTAACGTTGTTGATTAAGGATTCCCTGACTTACACAGGGGTGTGATTATTTTCAGCCTATCTCATCCCAAAGCTTAGATATGAGAACTCACGAAACTGGGATTTTCTCTCAATATACATATAACAAAAAGTAACAAATAAAACTTGAATAACCTTTTACAATAAAGCTTATGTATCAAGCAGCCTTTGTCATTCTTATTCAAATAATGACACCTGGAGTAGCAAGAGACACCTCTCTTTGGTATCGATAGAAGCCTTCATGCTTGTTCAATATTTTAAGAGTCACCTGCAGTGGTAGTAAATATAAAATTAATAGTCGTTAATAATAACATTTAGCAGTATTTTATCCAATTGTTGTTAAGGTACCAATTCTATTGTAATGATTCATACTATAGCATTATTGAATTCCCTACCTCTGGCAGCATAACATCTAGAATAATGTCAACACTTCCAAGGTCCTTCTTGTCCATGCCTAAAGCAGTGTGGATTATTTTATACATCTCATCAATCTGGAAAAAATATACACATAAATATGTACAAACAGTACTTTAAATTGTACAAGATTTATTTTGGAAATATGGAGAAGAGCAAAAGTAAGAAAACCTAATATGTCTCACCCGTTCTGTACTAAATTTAGATAGTCTAGGTCTAAGTATGGTCCGAAGCTTCATACATTTGTTGGGATGGCTCCACAGGAACATTTGCCCTGACTTCTTTTTGCCACTGAATAGTTGTCTATGTAACTCCTATTGAAAATATAATTGTATGATTAGCAAAAGAACAATTCTGATATGCATTTATTTCTTGAATCTATCCTATCCACTCTTCTATGGAGATTTTACAAGCTGTCTGCACACAACTGAACACCTGTGAATGTTAATATTTGGTGAATTTGCTAATTAAAAGTGGACATCCACATATATAGTGCACCTTATCATAATATATTTCTTTTTAAAACATATTTTGGAATAACTGAATTAAAGGAACACTGGGTATGATTTTATTTTTGCTCCTGCACTCAGAGCAATTCTTTATGCACTCAGATATTCCTCAAGCATAACTCAACAGAACTGTACATCAAAGGCACAGCAGTAAATAAAAAAAAAAAGAAAAATAAATTATATTTATTAGAAAACAAAGAAGAATTACCTGGATTTCTTCATCACTGATCAAGACTCTCAAACCCTTCTCTTTCAGGACTGAGAGGAGACTGGAAGTAAACATATGTAAATTCACTAAATGGCTGCTTTGGCCAGTATAATTGGTTTGTAGAATTTGTCATTTGTAAAATACAACATAGATTGGTCACATACTTTGTATATGGGTAAGGCGAAGGTATGTCACATCCACATTTAAAACTTGTATCCTGAAGGTTTTCTTGCTGTACACCTGCACAGTCTGTATGAAGCCAGTTTTCACATACGTCACACTGTACCCAGGTAAATTTAGAAACATCTGGATACAGGGATCTAAATAAGTTCACAATTAAATTAAATTAGTCAAAACACAAATTTGACCTAAACATCTGAATTAAAATAAAGTGTTAAGGAGTATGTAGAATGTACCTCTCTCCTTTCTGTCCAGACATACTCTGGTACGTGCATGCATACATTTTGCCAGCCAAGCAAACTGTGTCACCTGTTGCAAGTGTCTGTAATAAAAAAATGATTAAAAAATTATTACTGGGTGGCAGAGCATGGAATTTTAATTGAAGATGCTGGTTATATAAATAAACTAATCATCAACTTACAGGCAGAATAGCTTCTGCTGCTAATGAAGCTGCATAATATTCATGCAGGTGAAGCAGTTGTTTCTGAAACAGTTTCATTTGCAGCTTTGATATTCCTCACTTCCAATTCAGCCATCTATTTTAACATAAGGAAACATTTGGAGTGGCATATTCACATAGTACATATGATGTAACAATCCGTGATAGGTGCCTACCGCGCAAACAAATACCCCACAGTTATCTGAATCTGACTGATTCCAAGAGCTCAAGTCCCAAACGTTCTGAAATGCCTTACTGGGAATAAAGACCATTATAATAAAAGTAAAACTCTTAGTTGTGGATGCAGCATATGAATTTGTCCAAAACCAAGCTTCTGAAATAATTTCTGAAGACAATCCTTTTGAGTAAACATTAGAATAAACAAACTTCACATTTAAATGAGTACATTTAATGTTTGTTGACAGCAGGGATTTATAAATCTTTAGTTAATATTAAAGCTTAAGAACAATGAGGCTACCCATATTTCCACTGTGTAGCCTACTCAGTGATACTAAGTAGTTAAAAAGCAGTACCAAATAATATCCAACAAACAAGATCCAGAAACAAAAGTTTATGCTTTATTTGTAAGGTGGAATGAAAAAAATATATACCATAACAATTCCTTGTCCTGGTCCTCAATTGTTTATTCTGCAGAAATTCATAATCACAACAATAATATATAAGTTAGAAAAATGTATATTCTGTGCTCCTTCAACCAGCTGAGAAAGTCTGGTGTCTACTACCTGTGAGAAAAGCAAGCTCAATTAATATTTTTTGAGTTGATTTCTGTTAAGTATAGAGAGCACTTGTGATATTAATACTCACGTTATCCGTCAGCCAAGGCATTCTGATTTTTCCTAATTACTGCTTCTTGGTATTCATTATTTCAGGGGGGCACAAACACTTTAGATCATGAAGGTTGACGGTGCAGTTTCCAATCCTTATTAAGGTTAGATGCTCCTCCTTTGTTCAGCAAAAAGGACTGCTAATTTTTCCTAAACATTATAGACATTACAACATTTCTAAAAGCACGTATTGCACAACGTACTTTATTAATATAACAAAAAAATTAACTTACCTCTTTTATTGGTCTATTTGAAAAAGACCAACTGAAAAGTGCTGGCAGCTCTTTTTGTTCTCTTCTTCTTGGGGCAACTCTATCATTTCCATGCCTTCATTTACCCCCTCTTTCTAGACTGCACTTGCTGCCAATTATAATTAAAACTATTTCTTTAACTTTTACTGATTCAAATTATGAAAAAGCAAATAAAATGTACAAACCTTTTTCAGAAATACCAAGTCTTCCACTTCCGCTATCTACTTCCAATTGGTCCAATGAAATTCTCATCATGTCTTCTTTGAATTTCTGGTTATGCAGGTGAAATATCAGTCTTAAGGAAAACATAAAATGCCTGTCTTTCATATTACAAAGAAAATACAGACTTGAGGCCAGTTCTCGGTTAAGTTGTTCTGCCACTGCCGTGTTTAAAAAAGTCATAGTCATATGCTTAAAAGGCATTGGTGGAATAATCCCATATACTTGAAGGGTGTTATGTTCACAGCAGGTTTCAAAACTTTCTTGGGACTAATTGTCTGAAACTTTTTGTAAGTGACTTTTTACGCATAATGTCACACTTAAAATGATATGTTTTTTTTTGTCAACGAAGCTCAAAGACTTCAGGATCATTCCACACCAGCTGACTTAGGACTTGTCTGGTTATGTCAGTTTCCCATGAACAACTTAAAGCAAAAAGTAATATAATTAATGAATTTAAAAAAAAAAAAACATTCGTTTTTAGAATGACTAAACAGATTAAAAAGCTGAGTAAATGTACTCACAGTAAGAGTAATTTGTTTATAATCATTTCATATTAACACATTTTCACAAAAGGCTTGTTTTATCAAGGATGTAAAATATTTAATCTATTAAATGTAATCTTTCCATAACATTATTATTGTTGTTATTATTATTATTATTATTATTTTAGCAACATTTATGTAGTGTTCATATGTTTCAGGACTGTATTATCAATTTATCAAAAATATTAGATAAAATGATTCCAAACTGCTTCATAACTAAAAGTAATGTATAGGGATTTTACTCAACAAATATTTATGTTTGATGAATGTCTGAACATCAAAAAATTACATATGTGCTATGTGCAGATTTTCTTCTTACAAATTTGTTTTGGCAATCTTGAGTTTTTCTCACAAAAGTTAATATTTTATTTCCTAAAACATTCAAAAATATTAAACCCAATCACATCTGTGCTCATAGACACCCTGAAATGGATTAAGCAGCAAAGAAGAATATGATGATGATTATGATGATGACATCTGTGGTAATCTTTTAGATCTAAATCAGAGCTAACTGCTCAAGTGTTTTAATGAAACAGGATTACTTCTTACTATGAAAACACAGAATCAACAAGGCCTATAAAATGAATTTATAATTGTGAACTAATGTTGAACTTACAAAGTAATTTCAAATACTGCATTCAAAACTTTTTGTTCTCTACAAAACCCTTAAATAATAAAGCCGACATTCTTCAAAAATAATTTTGGAAGTTTATACATCATAGATTACATATTATACATTCTGACATAAGGTAAAGCCTCTATAAAACTTAACATGTGGCCATTTATTACAAGGAATCAGTGTTAAACTGATTTCTTAAACTGTAGTAGCTTTAACATTTAGTGTATGACTTGCTATCTTACATTTCTTCTGCCAACATTAGTATTTAAGACCAACATTTTTCTTGATTTGCAAGCGCAGTACTTAAACATATGTTTTAACATGTAGAAAAGAAAACTTACCTGCTTCTTCTGCCTTTTTAGTTGAACAGGCTGCAATTTGTATGAAAGGTTTAGTTGGTGGTACGTAATGTAATAATTAATTATTAAATCATTTTTAGGTCAGCAATGAAAAATGTGTTTTATAAGGAAATCTTATCATAAGAATTTAAATGAACTTGAAAATTTACATGTTTAAGAATAATTTTCCCACACCAGGGGCAATGCCAATGGCTTCTTATGGAATCCTTCACCTCTGCACACAAGCATGGTATTGTAAATTTCTCTGAAAGGAAGTCATATGTCAGAATATAATATGAGAGGCCCTTTAGGCCAATATTCAAATTTCAGTCTCACATACATTATCCTATCCTCTTACACTCACTAACACACTGTCTCACACTGAGTATTATATACAATCACAAACATTATCGGACATATTATACACCAAAACACTTACTCACACTATGAATCCTCTTACGCCCAATATCAAACTGACTCAGTGTATACATACATATATCAGTGTAACAGTTTTGGTAGTGTATAAGAGGTTTCATAATGTTTATGAGAGTGTAAAATATTCAGTGTTAGTGAGTGTGCAAAGCTTGATACCTAAAGGGTCTCATAGTCTTTTACAAATATGAACATTGACTTGCATATCTAACAGTACAATAACCTCTGATTTTGAGTGGTTGTTATGAATGATAAACTCTTCACAGATTAGTACCACGTTAAAACATATCAGTGAGGTAGCAGGATTGACAAAAGCAATACATTGAATACACTGAAATAAATATCCTGACATATTAAGTAAATTTATTGTAAATATGTTATATGAAATATTTTATAAATATGGTACTTCTATAAAGCAAACCCCTACCTTACCTTAAACTTAACCTGAACCCAAAACATATTTGTGACCCTACCACACACCTGGCTCTAATCCTAACACTTGCCTTATTCAAAAACTAATCCAGTTAAACTCCAGGTACAGAATGGTGTCAGAATCATGTCTATAACTGTATTATACCTGTTTCATGTTCAGTAAATTCTCAGGTTAACATCAGATATACACTTTAACCATCCATATAAAGCGAACAGTGTTCTTTTTTTACTCAACACATATGTTTGATGAATGTCTGAACATCAAATAAATTTACATATGTGCTATGAATCTTCTTAGGTGATATGTTTTGAACATTTTCCCCCTACTGCCTCTGGTTTTGAGTACGTCACTGTTATTCATCAAGGTAGCACTGATTTTCCGTGTAACATTACAAAGTTTGTTTTGGAACCCCAGCGTTATCCTATATAATTTAACCCTCCATATAATGTGGACAGTTGAACTCTGTAGATTACTTATAACAAATTTTATTATTTTTTGTGTTACTAAAAATCTCATGAACAATTTACAATAAGGGTACATTAATTTACAATACTTAATAAGCCATACTAAATGGTTAGGTAATGTAACAATTAATCATTAAGTATAATACATGAAACAAGAACTAGCATTAACTAGCATTCGTTTAGAATTTTTATAAAATCTGAAAATAATGCTTGTTCTATCATTAAATAATGATTCATTGATACAATAGTAGAGCTATGGTCTTATATTTATCAATGCGATAAT
Source organism: Hoplias malabaricus (assembly GCF_029633855.1). Classification (NCBI taxonomy): domain Eukaryota; kingdom Metazoa; phylum Chordata; class Actinopteri; order Characiformes; family Erythrinidae; genus Hoplias; species Hoplias malabaricus. Next base: position 16,607 of record NW_027100866.1, read on the forward strand.
TCATATTTAATAATTAATAATAAAATAGTTATACTGAATATACCTGAAAGTTGACATGCTGCTGACACGTAAAAATGCGTGTATGGAGTGTTTAGTTCATCCATAAAGGACAACACAAACTTAAATGTAACCTTAATGTAATAACACAATAGCTAATGAGATTTACACAACGATACAAAACCTTTTATTTACATTTGTGGTGATTATCTCTGAACTCTCATAGCAAAGTATACAATAGCAAATGCTTACCTTCATTATTATGTGTGTAATATATGGCAAATTTCAAATGTTTGGAAGAGAGATGTCGATCTGAGCATGCCGTCGTCTTCGTGCAGTATGGACATTGTGAATCGTTTGCTTTTTCTTTGAGTTCTGTCACTGACGCAAATTCTGTACTTTTGCCTGTTTTCCCGATAAACATAGTCAGTATAGCTAATTACTGAAACAAAAAGTAAAAATAACATTGCCTAACAGTACATGTGGACACGGCCTAACTTACCTTACATGATCACGAGTGGCGTCTCTGATTTGGAAAGGTGGTGCACAGTAAACTCCGTGTGGGAAACATTCAAAAGAAAATACACAACCCGCCTCATGCAACATTTAAATCACTATATATGTGGAGGATTGATATGGATAAGGAGGAAAAATACCATTAATGGTAATTAAATTAAAGCAACATTAGGGATTTTTTCTTAAATTGCACCTTCAAAAACACTGTGACGTTGCTACTACAGGCTCTGTACTATTGCAACAACACCTGGTAGGGATCTGCCCATTGAAGGATGAAAGGGGTCAAAAAAGTTTCCAAAGCATCATATGGACTGCAGTCTGTAACTGTAGAACAAAGGGCTGCTGTATGGTCAGTGAAGTTGAGAGAATGGACAGAAATATTGTGGTCATAATATTATCTGTGTATTCTAAAATGTAATTAAAACAATTAAAATAGAAAAATGTTACCTAGTAGATTTTTTTTATAGAAAATGCACTTTTCATGACTACAGGAATATAAAGTGTTGAACATTGGATAATTTGGACCATGGATGATGTTCGTGGTAATTGGTCACGCCATGTACAATAAAAATCACAACACTTTAACACACAAACACATCCAACATTTAATTTAATTACCCGCTGTTCGGCTTTGTGTACCGGCACAGTAGCCGCTGTTCTGGTGGGTGTACCGGCACAGTAGCCGCTGTTCTGCTGTGTGTACCGGCAGAGTAGCCGCTGTTCTGGTGGGTGTACCGGCACAGTAGCCGCTGTTCTGCTGTGTGTACAGGCAGTAGCCGCTGTGCTGCTGGGTGTACCGGCACAGTAGCCGCTGTGACATACATCCGGTATTACTGTGACGGGAAAAAAGGGTACAGCACAGTAACATCTCGGCTACAGCTCCTGCTGACAGAACACTCAGAGATCGCGTGCGCAGCTGAACAGAACACTCAGAGATTGCGCGCGCAGCTGAACAGAAAACTCAGAGATGGCGCGCGCAGCTCGAAAATAACACTCAGATGCCGCGAGCAGCACGAAAAGAACACTCAGAGATCGCACACGCAGCTCGAAAGAAACACTCAGAGATCGCGCGTAGCTGAACAGAACACTCAAAGATCGCGCGTGCAGCTGAACAGAACACTCAGAGATGGCTCGCGCAGTAAGAAAAGAACACTCAGAGATCGCGCACCCAGCTGAACAGAACACTCAGACATCGCACACGCAGCAGAACAGAACACTCAGATCGCGCGTGCAGCTGAAAAGAACACTCAGAGATTGGGCTTGCAGCTGAACAGAACACTCAGATCAAACGCACCTGAACAGAACGCTCAGAGGTCGCACGCAGCTGAACAGAACGCTCAGACGTCGCATGCAGCTGAACAGACCGCTCAGAGATCGCACGCAGCTGAACAGAACACTCAGAGATCGCACACGCAGCTGAACAGACCGCTCAGACATCACACGCAGCTGAACAGAACACCCAGAGATCGCACGCAGCTGAACAGAACACCCAGAGATCGCACGCAGCTGAACAGAACACCCAGAGATCGCACACGCGGCTGAACAGAACACTCAGACATCGCACACGCAGCAGAACAGAACACTCAGACATTGCACACGCAGCAGAACAGAACACTCAGACATTGCACACGCAGCAGAACAGAACCCTCAGAGATCGCACGCAGCTGAACAGAACACTCAGAGATCACGTGCGCAGCTGAACAGAACACTCAGTGATCACGTGCGCAGCTGAACCGAACACTCAGAGATCGTGCGCGAAGCTGAACAGAACACTCAGAGATCGCGCGCAGCAGAACAGAACACTCAGAGATCGTGCGCAGCTGAACAGAACACTCAGAGATCGCACGCGCAGCTGAACAGAACACTCAGAGATCGCGCGCGCAGCTGAACAGAACACACAGAGATCGCACGCGCAGCAGAACAGAACACACAGAGATTGCGCACGGGGCTGAACAGAACACTCAGAGATCGCGCCCGCGGCTGAACAGAACACTCAGAGATCGCACGCAGCTGAACAGAACACCCAGAGATCGCGCGCGCAGCTGAACATAACACTCAGAGATCGCACGCAGCTGAACAGAACACTCAGAGATCGCACGCAGCTGAACAGAACACTCAGAGATTGCGCGCAGCTGAACAGAACACTCAGAGATCGCGCGCAGCTGAACAGAACACTCAGAGATCGCGCGCAGCTGAACAGAACACTCAGAGATCGCGCACGCAGGTGAACAGAACACTCAGAGATCTCGCACGCAGGTGAACAGAACACCCAGAGATCGCTCACACAGGTGAACAGAACACTCAGAGATCGCGCACGCAGGTGAACAGAACACCCAGCGATCGCGCACGCAGGTGAACAGAACACTCAGAGATCGCGCGCGCAGCTGAACAGAACACTCAGATCGCGGGAGCCGCTGAACAGAACACTCTGAGATCACACGCAGCTGAACAGAACACTCAGATCGCGGAAGCCGCTGAACAGAACACTCAGAGATGGCGCGCAGCTGAACAGAACACTCAGAGATCGCGCACGCAGGTGAACAGAACACCCAGAGATCGCGCGTGCCGTAAAACAGAACACTCAGAGATCGCGCCCGTGGCTGAACAGAACACTCAGAGATCGCGCGCAGCTGAACAGATCACTCAGAGATCTCGCGCGGCTGAACAGAACACTCAGATCGCGCGCAGCTGAAGAGAACACTCAGAGATCGTCTGCAGCTGAACAGAACATTCAGAGATCGCGCCCGTGGCTGAACAGAACACTCAGATCACGCGCAGCTGAGGAGAGCACTCAGAGATCGCTCGCAGCTGAACAGAACACTCAGAGATCGCTCGCAGCTGAACAGAACACTCAGAGATCGCGCGCAGCTGAACAGAACACTCAGAGATCGCTCGCAGCAGAACAGAACACTCAGAGATCGTGCGCGGCTGAACAGAACACTCAGAGATCGCTCGCAGCTGAACAGAAAACTCAGAGATCGCTCGCAGCTGAACAGAACACTCAGAGATCGCACGCGCAGCTGAACAGAACACACAGAGATCTCTCGCAGTTGAACAGAACACCCAGAGATCGCGCGCAGCTGAACAGAACACCCAGAGATCGCACGCAGCTGAACAGAACACCCAGAGATCGCACGCGCAGCTGAACAGAACACACAGAGATCTCTCGCAGTTGAACAGAACACCCAGAGATCGCGCGCGCAGCTGAACATAACACTCAGAGATCGCACGCGCAGCTGAACAGAACACACAGAGATCGCATGCGCAGCAGAACAGAACACTCAGACATCGCGCGCGCAGCTGAACAGAACACACAGAGATCGCACGCGCAGCAGAACAGAACACACAGAGATCGCGCGCGCAGAAGATCAGAACACACAGAGATCGCACGCGCAGCAGAACAGAACACTCAGAGATCGCGCGTGCAGCTGAACAGAACACTCAGAGATCGTGCGCAGCTGAACAGAACACTCAGAGATCATGCACGCAGCTGAACAGAACACTCAGAGATCGCGCCCGCGGCTGAACAGAACACTCAGGGATCGTGCGCAGCTGAACAGAACACTCAGAGATCATGCACGCAGCTGAACAGAACACTCAGATCGCTCGCAGCTGAACAGAACACTCAGAGATCGCACGCGCAGCTGAACAGAACACTCAGACATCGCGCCCGCGGCTGAACAGAACACTCAGGGATCGTGCGCAGCTGAACAGAACACTCAGAGATCGCGCCCGCGGCTAAACAGAACACTCAGAGATCGCTCGCAGCTGAACAGAACACTCAGAGATCGCGCGCAGCAGACCAGAACACTCAGAGATTGCGCGCGCAGCTGAACAAAACACTCAGAGATCGCGCCCGCGGCTGAACAGAACACTCAGAGATCGCGCGCAGGTGAACAGAACACTCAGAGATCGCACGCGCAGGTGAACAGAACACTCAGAGATCGCGCGCGCAGCTGAACAGAACACTCAGAGATCGCGCGCAGCTGAACAGAACACTCAGAGATCACGCGCAGGTGAACAGAACACTCAGAGATCGCACGCGCAGGTGAACAGAACACTCAGAGATCGCACGCAGGTGAACAGAACTCTTAGAGATCGCACGCAGGTGAACAGAACACTCAGAGATCGCACGCGCAGGTGAACAGAACACTCAGAGATCGCACGCAGGTGAACAGAACTCTCAGAGATTGCACGCAGGTGAACAGAACACTCAGAGATCGCACGCAGGTGAACAGAACACTCAGAGATCGCGCGCGCAGCTGAACAGAACACTCAGAGATCACGCGCAGCTGAACAGAACACTCAGAGATCGCGCGCAGGTGAACAGAACACTCAGAGATCGCACGCGCAGGTGAACAGAACACTCAGAGATCGCACACAGGTGAACAGAACTCTCAGAGATCGCACGCAGGTGAACAGAACACTCAGAGATCGCGCGAGCTGTAGAACAGAACACACAGAGATCGCGCGCAGCTGAACAGAACACTCAGAGATCGCGCGAGCTGTAGAACAGAACACTCAGAGATCGTGCGCGCGGCTGAATAGAACACTCAGAGATCGCGCCCGTGGCTGAACAGAACACTCAGATCGCGCGCAGCTGAACAGAACACTCAGAGATCGCACGCGGCTGAACAGAACACTCAGAGATCGCGCGTGGCTGAATAGAACACTCAGAGATTGCGCACGCGGCTGAACAGAACACCCAGAGACCGCACGCGCAGCAGAACAGAACACTCAGAGATCGCGTGCGCAGCTGAACAGAACACTCAGAGATCGCACGCGGCTGAACAGAACACTCAGAGATAGCGCGTGGCTGAATAGAACACTCAGAGATTGCGCACGCGCAGCAGACCAGAACACTCAGAGATCGTCCGCAGCTGAACAGAACACTCAGAGATCGCGCACGCAGCTGAACAGAACACTCAGAGATCGCTCGCAGCTGAACAGAACACTCAGAGATCGCGCCCCCGGCTGAACAGAACACTCAGGGATCCCGCGCGCAGCTGAACAGAACACACAGAGATCGCGCCCGCGGCTAAACAGAACACTCAGAGATCGCTCGCAGCTGAACAGAACACTCAGAGATCTCGCTCGCAGCTGAACAGAACACTCAGACATCGCACGCAGCTGAACAGAAAACTCAGAGATCGCACGCAGCTGAACAGAACACTCAGATAGCGCATGCCGCTGAAAAGAACACTCAGAGATCGCGCGTGCAGCTGAAAAGAACACTCAGAGATCTCGCGCGCAGCTGAGCAGAACACTCAGAGATCGCACGCAGCTGAACAGAACACTCAGAGATCGCGCGCAGCTGAATAAAACACTCAGAGATCGCGCGCAGGTGAACAGAACACTCAGAGATCGCACGCAGGTGAACAGAACTCTTAGAGATCGCACGCAGGTGAACAGAACACTCAGAGATCGCACGCAGGTGAACAGAACACTCAGAGATCGCACGCGCAGGTGAACAGAACATTCAGAGATCGCACGCAGGTGAACAGAACACTCAGAGATCGCGCGCGCAGCTGAACAGAACACTCAGAGATCGCACGCAGGTGAACAGAACACTCAGAGATCGCACGGAGGTGAACAGAACACTCAGAGATCGCACGCAGGTGAACAGAACTCTCAGAGATTGCACGCAGGTGAACAGAACACTCAGAGATCGCATGCGCAGGTGAACAGAACATTCAGAGATCGCACGCAGGTGAACAGAACACTCAGAGATCGCGCGCGCAGCTGAACAGAACACTCAGAGATCGCGCGCAGGTGAACAGAACACTCAGAGATCGCACGCGCAGGTGAACAGAACACTCAGAGATCGCACGTGCAGCTGAACAGAACACTCAGAGATCGCACGCAGGTGAACAGAACACTCAGAGATCGCGCGCGCAGCTGAACAGAACACTCAGAGATCGCGCGCAGGTGAACAGAACACTCAGAGATCGCACGCGCAGGTGAACAGAACACTCAGAGATCGCACGCAGGTGAACAGAACTCTCAGAGATCGCACGCAGCTGAACAGAACTCTCAGAGATCGCACGCAGCTGAACAGAACACTCAGAGATCGCGCGAGCTGTAGAACAGAACACACAGAGATCGCGCGCAGCTGAACAGAACACTCAGAGATCGCGCGAGCTGTAGAACAGAACACTCAGAGATCGTGCGCGCGGCTGAATAGAACACTCAGAGATCGCGCCCGTGGCTGAACAGAACACTCAGATCGCGCGCAGCTGAAGAGAACACTCAGAGATCGTCCGCAGCTGAATAGAACACTCAGAGATCGTCCGCAGCTGAATAGAACACTCAGAGATCGCGCGCAGCTGAACAGAACACTCAGAGATCGCACGCGCAGCAGAACAGAACACTCAGAGATCGTGCGCGCGGCTGAATAGAACACTCAGAGATCGCGCCCGTGGCTGAACAGAACACTCAGATCGCGCGCAGCTGAAGAGAACACTCAGAGATCGTCCGCAGCTGAATAGAACACTCAGAGATCGTCCGCAGCTGAATAGAACACTCAGAGATCGTCCGCAGCTAAATAGAACACTCAGAGATCGCGCGCAACTGAACAGAACACTCAGAGAACATCCGCAGCTGAACAAAACACTCAGAGATCGCGCCCCCGGCTGAACAAAACACTCAGAGATCGCGCCCCCGGCTGAACAGAACACTCAGAGATCGCGTGCGCAGCTGAACAGAACACTCAGAGATCGCACGCAGCTGAACAAAACACTCAGACATCGCTCGCAGCTGAACAGAACACCCAGAGATCGCGCGCGCAGCTGAACAGAACACCCAGAGATCGCGCGCGCAGCTGAACAGAACACTCAGAGATCGCACGCAGCTGAACAGAACACTCAGAGATCTCGCTCGCAGCTGAACAGAACACTCAGAGATCTCGCTCGCAGCTGAACAGAACACTCAGACATCGCTCGCAGCTGAGCAGAACACTCAGAGATCGCTCGCAGCTGAACAGAACACTCAGATAGCGCATGCCGCTGAACAGAACACTCAGAGATCGCGCGTGCAGCTGAAAAGAACTATCAGAGATCGTGCGCAGCTGAAAAGAACGCTCAGAGATCACACGCAGCTGAACAGAACACTCAGAGATCGCACGCAGCTGAACAGAACACTCAGATAGCGCATGCCGCTGAACAGAACACTCAGAGATCGCGCGTGCCGCTGAACAGAACGCTCAGAGATCGCCCGCGCAGCTGAACAGAACACTCAGAGATCGCTCGCAGTTGAACAGAACACTCAGAGATCGCACGCAGCTGAACAGAACACTCAGAGATCGCACGCGCAGCTGAGCAGAACACTCAGAGATCGCTCGCAGCTGAACAGAACACTCAGAGATCGCACGCAGCTGAACAGAACACTCAGACATCGCACACGCAGCTGAACAGAACACACAGAGATCGCTCGCAGTGGAACAGAACACTCAGAGATCGCGCCCGCGGCTGAACAAAACACTCAGAGATCCCGCACAGCTGAACAGAACACTCAGAGATCGCACGCGCAGCTGAGCAGAACACTCAGAGATCGCGCCCCCGGCTGAACAGAACACTCAGAGATCGCGCGCAGCTGAACAGAAAACTCAGAGATCGCTCGCAGCTGAACAGAACACTCAGAGATCGCGCACGCGGCTGAACAGAACACTCAGAGATCGCGCGCGCAGCTGAACAGAATACTCAGAGATCGCGCCAGCAGCTGAACAAAACACTCAGAGATCGCGCGCGCAGCTGAACAGAACACTCAGAGATCGCCCGCGCAGCTGAACAGAACACTCAGAGATCGCCCGCGCAGCTGAACAGAACACTCAGAGATCGCCCGCGCAGCTGAACAGAACACTCAGAGATCGCTCGCAGTTGAACAGAACACTCAGAGATCGCACGCAGCTGAACAGAACACTCAGAGATCGCACGCGCAGCTGAGCAGAACACTCAGAGATCGCGCCAGCGGCTGAACAAAACACTCAGAGATCGCGCCCCCGGCTGAACAAAACACTCAGAGATCGCGCCCCCGGCTGAACAGAACACTCAGAGATCGCGTGCGCAGCTGAACAGAACACTCAGAGATCGCACGCAGCTGAACAAAACACTCAGACATCGCTCGCAGCTGAACAGAACACCCAGAGATCGCGCGCGCAGCTGAACAGAACACCCAGAGATCGCGCGCGCAGCTGAACAGAACACTCAGAGATCGCACGCAGCTGAACAGAACACTCAGAGATCTCGCTCGCAGCTGAACAGAACACTCAGAGATCTCGCTCGCAGCTGAACAGAACACTCAGACATCGCACGCAGCTGAACAGAAAACTCAGAGATCGCACGCAGCTGAACAGAACACTCAGATAGCGCACGCCGCTGAAAAGAACACTCAGAGATCGCGCGTGCAGCTGAAAAGAACACTCAGAGATCTCGCGCGCAGCTGAGCAGAACACTCAGAGATCGCACGCAGCTGAACAGAACACTCAGAGATCGCACGCAGCTGAACAGAACACTCAGAGATCTCGCTCGCAGCTGAACAGAACACTCAGAGATCTCGCTCGCAGCTGAACAGAACACTCAGAGATCTCGCTCGCAGCTGAACAGAACACTCAGAGATCGCTCGCAGCTGAACAGAACACTCAGATAGCGCATGCCGCTGAACAGAACACTCAGAGATCGCGCGTGCAGCTGAAAAGAACTATCAGAGATCGTGCGCAGCTGAAAAGAACGCTCAGAGATCACACGCAGCTGAACAGAACACTCAGAGATCGCACGCAGCTGAACAGAACACTCAGATAGCGCATGCCGCTGAACAGAACACTCAGAGATCGCGCGTGCCGCTGAACAGAACGCTCAGAGATCGCCCGCGCAGCTGAACAGAACACTCAGAGATCGCTCGCAGTTGAACAGAACACTCAGAGATCGCGCGCAGCTGAACAGAAAACTCAGAGATCGCTCGCAGCTGAACAGAACACTCAGAGATCGCGCACGCGGCTGAACAGAACACTCAGAGATCGCGCGCGCAGCTGAACAGAATACTCAGAGATCGCGCCAGCAGCTGAACAAAACACTCAGAGATCGCGCGCGCAGCTGAACAGAACACTCAGAGATCGCCCGCGCAGCTGAACAGAACACTCAGAGATCGCCCGCGCAGCTGAACAGAACACTCAGAGATCGCCCGCGCAGCTGAACAGAACACTCAGAGATCGCTCGCAGTTGAACAGAACACTCAGAGATCGCACGCAGCTGAACAGAACACTCAGAGATCGCACGCGCAGCTGAGCAGAACACTCAGAGATCGCGCCCCCGGCTGAACAAAACACTCAGAGATCGCGCCCCCGGCTGAACAGAACACTCAGAGATCGCGTGCGCAGCTGAACAGAACACTCAGAGATCGCACGCAGCTGAACAAAACACTCAGACATCGCTCGCAGCTGAACAGAACACCCAGAGATCGCGCGCGCAGCTGAACAGAACACCCAGAGATCGCGCGCGCAGCTGAACAGAACACTCAGAGATCGCACGCAGCTGAACAGAACACTCAGAGATCTCGCTCGCAGCTGAACAGAACACTCAGAGATCTCGCTCGCAGCTGAACAGAACACTCAGACATCGCACGCAGCTGAACAGAAAACTCAGAGATCGCACGCAGCTGAACAGAACACTCAGATAGCGCATGCCGCTGAAAAGAACACTCAGAGATCGCGCGTGCAGCTGAAAAGAACACTCAGAGATCTCGCGCGCAGCTGAGCAGAACACTCAGAGATCGCACGCAGCTGAACAGAACACTCAGAGATCGCACGCAGCTGAACAGAACACTCAGAGATCTCGCTCGCAGCTGAACAGAACACTCAGAGATCTCGCTCGCAGCTGAACAGAACACTCAGAGATCTCGCTCGCAGCTGAACAGAACACTCAGAGATCGCTCGCAGCTGAACAGAACACTCAGATAGCGCATGCCGCTGAACAGAACACTCAGAGATCGCGCGTGCAGCTGAAAAGAACTATCAGAGATCGTGCGCAGCTGAAAAGAACGCTCAGAGATCACACGCAGCTGAACAGAACACTCAGAGATCGCACGCAGCTGAACAGAACACTCAGATAGCGCATGCCGCTGAACAGAACACTCAGAGATCGCGCGTGCCGCTGAACAGAAAGCTCAGAGATCGCCCGCGCAGCTGAACAGAACACTCAGAGATCGCTCGCAGTTGAACAGAACACTCAGAGATCGCACGCAGCTGAACAGAACACTCAGAGATCGCACGCGCAGCTGAGCAGAACACTCAGAGATCGCTCGCAGCTGAACAGAACACTCAGAGATCGCACGCAGCTGAACAGAACACTCAGACATCGCACACGCAGCTGAACAGAACACACAGAGATCGCTCGCAGTGGAACAGAACACTCAGAGATCGCGCCCGCGGCTGAACAAAACACTCAGAGATCCCGCACAGCTGAACAGAACACTCAGAGATCGCACGCGCAGCTGAGCAGAACACTCAGAGATCGCGCCCCCGGCTGAACAGAACACTCAGAGATCGCGCGCAGCTGAACAGAAAACTCAGAGATCGCTCGCAGCTGAACAGAACACTCAGAGATCGCGCACGCGGCTGAACAGAAAACTCAGAGATCGCACGCGCAGCTGAGCAGAAAACTCAGAGATCGCACGCGCAGCTGAGCAGAACACTCAGAGATCGCACGCGCAGCTGAGCAGAACACTCAGAGATCGCACGCGCAGCTGAGCAGAGCACTCAGATAGCGCATGCCGCTGAACAGAACACTCAGAGATCGCGCGTGCAGCTGAAAAGAACTATCAGAGATTGTGCGCAGCTGAAAAGAACGCTCAGAGATCACACGCAGCTGAACAGAACACTCAGATAGCGCATGCCGCTGAACAGAACACTCAGAGATCGCGCGTGCCGCTGAACAGAACGCTCAGAGATCGCCCGCGCAGCTGAACAGAACGCTCAGAGATCGCTCGCAGTTGAACAGAACACTCAGAGATCGCACGCAGCTGAACAGAACACTCAGAGATCGCACGCGCAGCTGAGCAGAACACTCAGAGATCGCTCGCAGCTGAACAGAACACTCAGAGATCGCACGCAGCTGAACAGAACACTCAGACATCGCACACGCAGCTGAACAGAACACACAGAGATCGCTCGCAGTGGAACAGAACACTCAGAGATCGCGCCCGCGGCTGAACAAAACACTCAGAGATCCCGCACAGCTGAACAGAACACTCAGAGATCGCACGCGCAGCTGAGCAGAACACTCAGAGATCGCGCCCCCGGCTGAACAGAACACTCAGAGATCGCGCCCCCGGCTGAACAGAACACTCAGAGATCGCGCGCAGCTGAACAGAAAACTCAGAGATCGCTCGCAGCTGAACAGAACACTCAGAGATCGCGCACGCGGCTGAACAGAACACCCAGAGATCGCTCGCAGCTGAACAGAACACTCAGAGATCGCGCGCGCAGCTGAACAGAACACTCAGAGATCGCGCCAGCAGCTGAACAAAACACTCAGAGATCGCGCGCGCAGCTGAACAGAACACCCAGAGATCGCTCGCAGCTGAACAGAACACTCAGAGATCGCGCGCGCAGCTGAACAGAACACTCAGAGATCGCGCCAGCAGCTGAACAAAACACTCAGAGATCGCGCGCGCAGCTGAACAGAACACTCAGAGATCGCCCGCGCAGCTGAACAGAACACTCAGAGATCGCCCGCGCAGCTGAACAGAACACTCAGAGATCGCACGCAGCTGAACAGAACACTCAGAGATCGCACGCGCAGCTGAGCAGAACACTCAGAGATCGCGCCAGCGGCTGAACAGAACACTCAGAGATCGCCCGCGCAGCTGAACAGAACACTCAGAGATCGCCCACGCAGCTGAACAGAACACTCAGAGATCGCTCGCAGTTGAACAGAACACTCAGAGATCGCACGCAGCTGAACAGAACACTCAGAGATCGCACGCGCAGCTGAGCAGAACACTCAGAGATCGCGCCAGCGGCTGAACAAAACACTCAGAGATCGCGCCCCCGGCTGAACAAAACACTCAGAGATCGCGCCCCCGGCTGAACAGAACACTCAGAGATCGCGTGCGCAGCTGAACAGAACACTCAGAGATCGCACGCAGCTGAACAAAACACTCAGACATCGCTCGCAGCTGAACAGAACACCCAGAGATCGCGCGCGCAGCTGAACAGAACACTCAGAGATCGCACGCAGCTGAACAGAACACTCAGAGATCTCGCTCGCAGCTGAACAGAACACTCAGAGATCTCGCTCGCAGCTGAACAGAACACTCAGACATCGCTCGCAGCTGAAAAGAACACTCAGAGATCTCGCGCGCAGCTGAGCAGAACACTCAGATAGCGCATGCCGCTGAACAGAACACTCAGAGATCGCGCGTGCAGCTGAAAAGAACACTCAGAGATCTCGCGCGCAGCTGAGCAGAACACTCAGAGATCGCACGCAGCTGAACAGAACACTCAGAGATCTCGCTCGCAGCTGAACAGAACACTCAGAGATCTCGCTCGCAGCTGAACAGAACACTCAGAGATCTCGCTCGCAGCTGAACAGAACACTCAGATAGCGCATGCCGCTGAACAGAACACTCAGAGATCGCGCGTGCCGCTGAACAGAACACTCAGAGATCGCGCGTGCCGCTGAACAGAACGCTCAGAGATCGCCCGCCCAGCTGAACAGAACACTCAGAGATCGCTCGCAGTTGAACAGAACACTCAGAGATCGCACGCAGCTGAACAGAACACTCAGAGATCGCTCGCAGTTGAACAGAACACTCAGAGATCGCACGCAGCTGAACAGAACACTCAGAGATCGCACGCGCAGCTGAGCAGAACACTCAGAGATCGCTCGCAGCTGAACAGAACACTCAGAGATCGCACGCAGCTGAACAGAACACTCAGACATCGCACACGCAGCTGAACAGAACACACAGAGATCGCTCGCAGTGGAACAGAACACTCAGAGATCGCGCCCGCGGCTGAACAAAACACTCAGAGATCCCGCACAGCTGAACAGAACACTCAGAGATCGCACGCGCAGCTGAGCAGAACACTCAGAGATCGCGCCCCCGGCTGAACAGAACACTCAGAGATCGCGCGCAGCTGAACAGAAAACTCAGAGATCGCTCGCAGCTGAACAGAACACTCAGAGATCGCGCACGCGGCTGAACAGAAAACTCAGAGATCGCACGCGCAGCTGAGCAGAACACTCAGAGATCGCACGCGCAGCTGAGCAGAACACTCAGAGATCGCTCGCAGCTGAACAGAACACTCAGAGATCGCGCGCGCAGCTGAACAGAACACCCAGAGATCGCGCGCGCAGCTGAACAGAACACTGAGATCGCGCGCGCGGCTGAACAGAACACTCAGAGATCGCGCGCACGGTTGAACAGAACACTCAGAGATCGCGTCCGTGGCTGAACAGAACACTTAGATTGCGCGGGGCTGAACAGAACACTCAGAGATTGCGCACGGGGCTGAACAGAACACTCAGAGATTGCGCACGGGGCTGAACAGACCGCTCAGAGATCGCTCGCAGCTGAACAGAACGTTCAGGGATCGCGCGTGCCGCTGAACAGAACGCTCAGGGATCGCGCGTGCCGCTGAACAGAACGCTCAGGGATCGCGCGTGCCGCTGAACAGAACGCTCAGGGATCGCGCGTGCCGCTGAACAGAACGCTCAGGGATCGCGCGTGCCGCTGAACAGAACGCTCAGGGATCGCGCGTGCCGCTGAACAGAACGCTCAGGGATCGCGCGTGCCGCTGAACAGAACGCTCAGGGATCGCGCGTGCCGCTGAACAGAACGCTCAGGGATCGCGCGGGCGCAGCTGAACAGAACGCTCAGGGATCGCGCGGGCGCAGCTGAACAGAACGCTCAGGGATCGCGCGCGCAGCTGAACAGAACGCTCAGGGTTCGCGCGCGCAGCTGAACAGAACGCTCAGGGATCGCGCGCGCAGCTGAACAGAACGCTCAGGGATCGCGCGCGCAGCTGAACAGAACGCTCAGGGATCGCGCGCGCAGCTGAACAGAACGCTCAGGGATCGCGCGCGCAGCTGAACAGAACGCTCAGGGAATGCGCGCGCAGCTGAACAGAACGCTCAGGGATCGCGCGCAACTCGAAAAGAACATCTGGATCTGCGATCTACGAGCTAAGTTCAGCGTCGTAGAAAACACATTGTTGTAGACCATAATCCAATCGGCTAGTCTGAGCTTTATTATCTTTATTATGACCTTTATTTAGTATTTATAATCGCGGAGCTCAGTCACCGGGCCACTCGGTTTTATTTGGAATATGTCAGAAGTTTGTCCAAACTGAGGTTCATTAAAACCGCGCAGCACAATCAAAACAGGCTACTCGCTGAACAGCACTGAACGGCAAATTTCTACCATGCAGCGCAGAATCCAATATATATATGCCCACAAACCGATATAAACAAACCAGTATATGCGCCCACAAACCGATATATGCCCACAAACCGATATATGCATGCCCACAAACCGATACACACCAACCGATACATGCCCACAAACCGATATATGCATGCCCACAAACCGATATATGCATGCCCACAAACCGATACACACCAACCGATACATGCCCACAAACCGATATATGCATGCCCACAAACCGATACACACCAACCGATACATGCCCACAAACCGATATATGCATGCCCACAAACCGATACACACCAACCGATACATGCCCACAAACCGATACAAGCCCACAAACCGATACATGCCCACAAACCGATACATGCCCACAAACCGATACACACCAACCGATATATGCATGCCCACAAACCGATATATGCATGCCCACAAACCGATATATGCATGCCCACAAACCGATACAAGCCCACAAACCGATACATGCCCACAAACCGATACAAGCCCACAAACCGATACATGCCCACAAACCGATACAAACCCACAAACCGATACACACCAACCGATATATGCATGCCCACAAACCGATATATGCATGCCCACAAACCGATATATGCATGCCCACAAACCGATACAAGCCCACAAACCGATACATGCCCACAAACCGATACATGCCCACAAACCGATATACACATGCACACAAACCAATGTATGTACTGAGAGTCCAATATATATACCAACAAACCAATATATACAAACCAACAGTTTAAAACCAATGTATGTGCCATTAAACCAAGTAGTTTCTCCATAACCCAATATATATACATAATATATACATAATTATTTCAGGAAATAATTATGTACTTTGTACATATATATTGGGAAAGGTGCACATACAACAAAAGATGAGGGAAAGTTGGAAGCAGTATCAAAGACAGTATATAGAGAATAAAATGGTACTGATGTTTTAAACCTTACTCCTCTATTGATTAACACTTCCGAAGATGACCAGCATATTGTCCAGTAACCCATAGTTAACCCTCATGATCATGACTATGTGCAGCCAAATGTAGAGGTACCACAGGCATCCTCAACCCCTTTAATAATTCAAGATATAAGTTTCTGACACGCTGTTTCCTCTATATTATTATGTTAATGTGAAACAATTGGTTCACATCTCATCAGATGACAGGAACTCACACTGATGGTTGTCAGTTTTTAAAAGTTTAATCAAAACAGTTTAGTGATGAAAGAAATGAAAAAACAATGTCTGATACTCTCTCACTAACAATCTCTCTCTCCTTCATTCACTCACTCTCTTTGAAAACAATGGCTGTCATTTTACGAACTGAAATTGTATGAGAACTGAACTGAAATCAGAATCGAACACAAGTTATTCTTGTTCTTTTGCTGTAGAAGGTTTGTGGTCAGTTGGTGTAACCAGTATCTTGTCTAAAATACTAATATTGTACAAAAAAGTTAATATGGATTATGATTTAATACTCTACTACACTGGAATAATGGGTGTTTAAACCATTTTTACCATGGTCAAAGAATACACGTAAAAGAAGATGTTAATGGCACATGGTCTCACAAAATCCCATAAAATCTAAATTTAGAAAAAATATAATAAAACATTCTTATGGGATATTATAAAATAAATGGCTAATTTTACAAGCAATTGCATGAACTCTAGGTGTGAAATATTAGATATTTGTCATTTTTTGTGGTTACACCATTTGACAATTTAAAAGGCTGTTCGTTTTCTTAAAACAAATAGTATAAATATCATATTAAATAATATGAATACAACAGAACCACAAAATATACACTTTCACAAAAAGGATGTCAGGAAAGGTGTGTCCTCAAAAACCATGGTTACAGGGTGTCCTGATAAACACTGTAAACCTGTGTGAGAGAGAGAGAAAAAAATGGGACAGGGTTTGAGGTGGAATTGGGCTTTTTTTTTTTTTTTTTTTTTACACCAGAGAGCATCTGAACTCCAAAACTGGGTTTAGCTGGTTCAACAGGTTGGAATCAATCTTTGAGACAGATACCAGTGTTGCCATAGACCAGAACAAAGCCCTTCAGAATCCAATAACATTGGATTTTGTGTGTGTGTGTGGGAATGGGACCAAACTGGCCCTCTTTTACAACAGAGAAACAGGGTCTCCTGGAATAGAATTCAATATTCTAGAAAGATCCTGTTACGACCTGGTCTAGGGCAGACCGCAACACAAAAAAATGAAATAACGGAGTGTGATGAGTGCAAAAAAAACTACAACTTAGGACAGTTTTGTGAAATGTATTGATGTGATTGATACAGTTTAGTGACCAGAAAGTGACTTCAGGAGTGACCCAGGCCAAAACAACAAACAAACCCCACACTAACTACTTTTAGGTACACTAACTAACCTGTGAAAGACAATGTGCTAACCTTACTCCCTTGCTGTGTATAAACAGAGACAAACCCCAGTTCCCAAAACAAAACGGCAGCCACTCCCTACAACTGGTACTAGTTACAAATGTAAACAATGACAGACAGGCAACACTCAGAAAAACATTCAACAATTAACAATTCAAACACGAAGCGAGTTTCAACAGCAAAAAAGATAAACAATTGAGTGAGGAACCATTCCTCCCGGGTGTGACTAAACTCTCTCTTTTATAGCTGATGGTTGAAGCCAAACCATGGACACAGATTCCGGCATCCGGCATGCAGTCAGTCAGGAACCCAGGACTGGATCCTAGAACATATGGACAGGACAGGACAGAGATACGAGAGAAACATCCATGCCCATAACAATCCCATTAGCTCCACAGACCTGAACCAAGACTTGCAACCATCTAGCTCCTAATCCTGCCCCAAACAAACAGGTGGCCTCCATAAACCAGGACCATGGCTCTTCATATGAGAGGTGACAAACACACAAGAGAGCAAAAAAAGATTCTGACCTACCTCACAGACCTTGCTCAAAATCTCTTCAAGAGGATCCCACTGGCCATAGACTGGAACCAAGCCCTCTCAGATGTGAGTGGATTGAATGGAAAGTCTCTTTTTTAACTTCAGACGGATTCAGTTATTGCCCCTTACTGAATGGACCTGGGGTAAAATAAAAGCCCTTTCAAACAACAAAGACCTGGAAGTCTCCAAACAGAACCCAACAGATTCCACAGAATAAAACTGAACAAAAACAGCACATTTCATCATAACAGAAAACTACAAATCTCCAATGAAACTAAAAACAATTCATAAAGAGCTAATGAACTTTACAATCTACATACAACCCTTGTTTACAGCATTCATTGTGTCAAAATTGTAAATCAATCAAGCGATGAATAAAACAGAAATCTCTAAAACGCATTTACACAAGAGAACCCAAATTCAGCCTCATCTAAAGACAACAGCCAAAATAACAACAAAATTAAGTCCTATTTTCAGAAAGCAACAAGACTGCTGGGAAATCTGCTGAACTGAACCAAACCCAGACAACACAGCTGACTCCAATTAGTATTCACTCAAGTCCCAGACAGGTGGAGGCTGTTTTGAAGCTTCATCCTGATTGGCCAGAAGAGTTAAAGGCTTAAAACAGTGACATCTGGTGGTTTGAAGAAATCACAACAGCCATACTCTCCAAACTGAGCACACACAGACCCAGGATCAGTGTTTACCATTTAGCTGTGAGACAAAGAATAGAAAATGGCTTAGTTGTGAACATCTGAGTGAAGCAGGAAACAGCTCTCACTCCATTTCTTTAGTTTTTCATAAGGTATTTCAGTTTTTCTTTGAAAAACAAGACATAAAATCATTTTCAAGAGCTAAGGAAAGTATTAAATGCTTTCAAACTTCTTTGTACACCTTTGTTTAACGTTTAATTCAAAATTCAAACACTCCTGAATTCAGTGATGTATTCTTCTCACTCGCCATTTTCAAACTACTCAATTTTTGTTGAAAAATATTACTAAGGAGCAGGAGAATGATTAAACTTTGAACTGAGATTATAGGCTGCACACACACACACAGGTCTAAGTCTTATGAGGACATCCCTTGCCAAACCAGTTAAAATGTGGTTTAGTGGCACCCACCTTTCCCTTTGCCCTACAGCACTGCTGGAAACACCAAAAAATTCTCTCTTTTTACAGAACACAAATATCACCTTAATTTGTTTCTACACAAATGTAAGCTCTTACTATGTCCACCTGACAACATGCTTGTATATGGGGACATCCTGAAAATCTCCTGCCTATGGCAAGAGGTTTGTGAGGTCATGCCTACTTTACCAGGACACTGATTTAACAATACACAAAAAAGGGCATTTCACTGTATTATAAGGACAGAGGTGGTTTACTGGTACTTGATCACACACAAACACAAACATAACAGGTGCATTCCAAAGACACATGTGATTAAGCAGAACAGGTCCCTGTAAACAACAAACTCTGGACATGAGCATCTCGCTTGTGTTAGCGTTAACTGCAGCTCCAGTTATAACAACAAACAAATAATTAAACACATCTTTAATTAACATGCTGCAGGTGTAACATCACACTTTTCTCAGATTGTTAAAGAACTAAGTCAACAAAAATCAAGCCCATGTCCTTGAAGCAATTCTTCATTAAATTGAATTTTCCTTTTAAAATGTGATCCCTCTATTTCTAACAAAGTCTCTTATATTTTGTGCACTTCGGTCCTTCAACACAGGATCCTCAGCATCCTTGCACCGCTGACATTCTGCCATTGTGGCCAGTTTTCCTTTCGTTATGTGAGGCTTGAGAGGTTTCATCACAGCCATCACCTCCTGTTTAGACCAGTGTTCTTGTCCTCTTCCTAGTGTTTTCAACCTCTTCTGGGATGTGATCAGTGCACACTGATCAAAGAAAATAAAAAGTCAGATTAACCAATTGATTACCATGGCAGGATAGACATTTCTGGGAATAGAATTAAAAAATAAAAGAAATTAAAACAATGGGGCAGATCACCTTTATTCCAAGCACAGCGCACAAACAAGGATCATTTTCTCAAAGAATGGCTTGGAAAAACAAATCATAACATTCATTCATTATACAGCTTATCCAGTTCAGGGTCACGGTGGGTCTAGAGCCCACCTGGAATCATTGGGCACAAGGTAGGAATATACCCCGGAGGGGGTGCCAGACCCTCACAGGGCAGCACACACATTCAGTCACACACTCACACCTACCTACACCACACTTCTGAGCCTCCAATCCACCTACCAATGTATGTTTTTGGACTGTGGGAGGAAACCGGAGCACCCGGAGGAAACCCATGCAGACACAGGGAGAACACGCCACACTCCTCACAGACAGTCACCCGGAGGAAACCCACACAGACACAGGGAGAACACACCACATTGCTCACAGACAGTCACCCGGAGGAAACCCACACAGACACAGGGAGAACACACCACATTGCTCACAGACAGTCACCTGGAGGAAACCCATGCAGACACAGGGAGAACACACCACACTCCTCACAGACAGTCACCCGGAGGAAACCCATGCAGACACAGGGAGAACACACCACACACCTCACAGACAGTCACCTGGAGGAAACCCATGCAGACACAGGGAGAACACACCACACTCCTCACAGACAGTCACCTGGAGGAAACCCATGCAGACACAGGGAGAACACACCACACTCCTCACAGACAGTCACTTGGAGCAGGACTCGAACCCACAAGCTCCAGGACCCTGGAGCTGTGACAGAGACACTACCTGCTGCTCCACCGTGACACCCCAAATCATAACAGAACAAATAAAATATGGCTATAAGATACCTTGAGCCCTTCAAATAGCACTCTTCAAATTGTTCTGGGTCTTCTGCATCCCTAAAAGACAGGGAACTGCATTAATGGTGGAAAAAAAATAAAAATAAAATAAAGATAAACATTGCGGCACGGTGGCGCAGCAGGTAGTGTCGCAGTCACACAGCTCCAAGGACCTGGAGGTTGTGGGTTCGATTCCCGCTCCGGGTGACTGTCTGTGAGGAGTGTGGTGTGTTCTCCCCGTGTCCGCGTGGGTTTCCTCCGGGTGCTCCGGTTTCCTCCCACAGTCCAAAAACACACGTTGCAGGTGGATTGGCGACTCAAAAGTGTCCGTAGGTGTGAGTGAATGTGTGTGTGTTGCCCTGTGAAGGACTGGCGCCCCCTCCAGGGCGTATTCCTGCCTTGCGCCCAATGATTCCAAGTAGGCTCTGGACCCACTATGACCCTGAATTGGATAAGCGGTTACAGATAATGGATGGATATATATTATTAGTGCTGGACGATATTAGTGCATATCAAGATCACAATTACTGGTACATTTTACCATGATTAAGATTAATGAACAATTATATTGTATTTGTATTTTTGACCCTTATCGTTTAGTGACGAGGCATGTGCTGTAAAAGTGCTCCAATAATATTCATTACATTTTACTTTTTGACTTTGTTTTAGTCAAAACACAGCACGCCCAAAACACAGACGCTGCTCAATTGTCAGCTTCGGCATTTAGGTTGCTTCCATGTGGCACATAGGGGCAGATTCACTACGTCTTGGTCGCTTGGTTCTGAAGGGACAGTACATGAACATACACTGAATAATAATTTTAAAAAACAGTTAAAAATTATTGATATAAAGTATAGAGACAAGATTATGTCGATTAGAAGTTCTGAATGTCAATTTCGATTCATTTTCAATAAATTGCCCCGACCTAATTATTATTATTATTACTGTTATTTATCAGTGATTAACTTATACACAACAATTTGTTCATAAGATATTACAGTTTGTCTGATTTAAATCTAAATTATTCCAAATTGTTCTCCTGGTCATAGCACCCCACAGCAGTATTTAATGTGCTCTGCGCCCCTACAGTTCAGACCCTAGATTTTCATTCAGAAATCACATACTCACTGTAAAGTCTGTAAACATGGCATTAATGCAGTGTGCTTTTTGTTATTTTGCTATTGTGACCCTGACTCATTAACAGCTTAAAACTGGAGCCACATTCGTAGTTCATTTTTTCCCAGTCTTTTGAAATCGTGCTTAAGATGTTTTTGTAATTATTTGATCAATTTAAACGAGCCACTTTCACCAGTAAAACCTAGTATTTTTAGAGAAAATATTTTTTGAAATGTTTCACATCGGATAAAGTCTTTATGCTCCACAGCATGGAGGTAGCCATGTTTAGAAAAGATGTAGTAGAGGATTTCTGATACATCCAAGCCCCTGGATGTCAGCATAATTACTTCATAACATGAAGAAACATCATTGTAGACAATGCCTCCTTCTTTGGATTCCTCATCAGTTTACTGTCACATGGCTCTGAAGTGACCAGCTGAGTCATAGTGAGGGTTTTACTAAGAGTGTTTTTTGTGTGTGTGTGTGTCTTCTGCAGAAGCCCGGGAGCAGCGGCTCTTTACAGCATTACTCATAAAGTGTGTGGTGCAGCTGGAGCTCATCCAGACCATCAGCAACATTGTCTTCTTCCCAGCCACAGAACTGCAGAACATCCAGTTTACACTTTTCCCTTCATCCCAAATATAATGAAATGGACCCAAATCCACTAAACAATAAATATTTATTAAACTTTAATTTAACTCCAGGTTTAAAAATGATCAAGACCCAAATTATCATCAAGACCATTTACATCAAATTTCACCACAAGTGAATTTTAAACGCTCTTTACAAAAATAAAATACGGCAACACTCTCTATTGGTCCAGAGTGTAAAACTAGGCATGAAAACTAAGAATGAAATGTTAACAATAGGCTGCCAAATACACTTCTGCTTGCCGTATGAAAACACAGAGATTAGATCAAGTGCAAAGAAGGGACCATTCCTAATATATATATATGTATATATTTATAAAATGTGTGTGTGTCTTGAATGCAGAGAGATGTTCCGGATGCCGATGTGCATGTGGAGACGCAGGACCAGGGAATGTACCGCTACCTGACCTCTGAGCAGCTTTTCAAACTGCTGGACTGTCTGCTGGAGTCCCATAGCTTCGCAAAGGCCTTCAACTCTAACAATGAGCAGAGAACCGCCCTGTGGAAGGCTGGTCAGCATTTATTTTCAGCCTATTTAGTGTCCTTGGTGTCTGTGTGTTAAAAATGCCCATATGTTTATACTGTGTATGACAACACCTGTGGATACACATGACCAGAAACATCTTCAGATTCTCAGATAAAGTCACTCTGACTTCTGTGATGAGAAATGGCCAGTTGCAGAGACTGCAGTCATGGTGGAAACTAGGTGTCATCATGAAAACACAAACGCCTCAAAAATCTGAGGCTCTTCATTAACAATTCAGAAGTATTAAGTCCTCAGATGGTGGGTTCCTATCACTACCACAATGAAAAATTCAGAACCTCTTTTCGTATCCTCAAGTGACATTGTTTACATCCTAACTCTATACTGAAATTCCACTTCAGGAAAGTTCAGAATTTCTGAAGGTTCAGAGCCGACATATGATCCACCCTCTTGCATTGTGTAATGGAAGGTGTTTGTAAGAGTTTCTGGATCGTCTGCTACTCTGCACAACCTGTGTGTGTGTGTGTGTGTGTGTGTGTGTCAGGTTTCAAAGGAAAGTCCAAGACCAATCTCCTGAAGCAGGAGACGAGCAGCTTGGCATGTGGGCTGCGGAAGAGAATATTTTGTATTTCGTAAATGAAATACATCCTTCTTGTGGTTTTTATTGCATGGTCTTGCAAAATGCCTGCAAAGATGTGATGTTTCACGACCATCGGACCGTACACAGACAGTGATTCAGAGCACAGATGAATATGGTCGGATAAAGGCTTGTTAAGGAAAGTTTCTCTCTGCCAAATGAATGCTATTTTAAATAGCCTTTGCTGAGCATCTAACAGGTATTTGAAGATGCTGGTCTCACTGGAATCTCAAGGACCTCTGGATGAAGGATCCTCCACAGGCTGAGAGTTGTGCATAAAGCCAGTCCTAACCAAAGCTCTTTAGGGAAAAGGTTTGCAGTGGGCAAATATATCAGATTTTGAGAGTTCATTTTGACCCATTATCTTTTCAGTGAAAATGATTTGCATAATTATGTAAAACAAGGTATTTTGCATTTTTCTTAAATATGAATAAATCCATAGTATTTCCACTTGTAATAACACCCACATTGTGATATATTTGCTGACGGTTAAGACAATCTTAATCGTACTGTAGACAAAAGACAGACCCTGGCACGGGCCTGGAGCCACAAGCTGAAGTGCACTTTGCAACATATCTTTCTTTAACGTGGAGTATATCTGAGTGAAGCGGGACTGCTGATGCGGGCGGGATATGATTATACATCTAGATTTGATTGGATGGTGAAAAGTTGGGTGTTTTCAGAAATTATTTATTTGAATGGTTTATTTACTGCTTCATTTCACTCCATTTTGGGAAACTCTTATATCTTACTTTTATCGCTTTATGCCTAAACTATTTTACGTTTCCCACTTTCCACCCTCCAAACAATGCCCTGAAATACCTCTAGCATGTTTTATTCATTATCCCACACTTATCAAAATCAAGCCAGCAGGCTCAGCCCCATAGTTGTGTTCCTGACCATGTGGCGAGGAGTCGACTCTGTGTACTGACCATGAGCTAAGCCTGTTTTCTCATTAAATGGTTGCTACAGCCTGTGTTCAAATTCTGAGCTTATTATCAGTCATGTGTGGTTCTTGTGACACATCATGGTGTTTTACAGGAAGAAAATTCACTATTTTTAATGGTATATTGCCATAATTTGATTATTCAGCCCTTAAAGATTAGTGCAATATCAGTTTCAGCTGTAACCTCTTAACATTGAGAGTTTGAGTGTCTCTGTGAAAAGGACAGACTACACTAAAAGATTATTCCAAATAAGTTTAGCTTTAATGAGTAGCGCATTAAGAAACTCCCTCTTATATAAAGTGTAAGTGGTAGATGCAGAGAACAGAAAATTGTTGCTCAATGCGGTATTCGCTGCTTTATTATTTTGAATGGAGAAGTGTGGGACAGGAGTGGCATCTGTGTTGGTGCTGGGTTCACTGAGGGAACTCAAGCACTTCTTTGAATGAAAATTGGGACACTAGAACTTTGCAGATTTGTGGGTACACACAAATAAGGACTGGGATGTGAGACTGAGCCTAAATGTTCTTGTGCTTCCTTTTCCAGCTGAGACACAGCAAAACAGACTGTGACTACATTCGTTTATTTGGAAATGTGTGTGTGTGTGATCACAGAGGGGCACTGGAGCCTTTTAAATGTCTTGAAAAGCCTTGGAGTAATTTATTTTCTCCCATTTCAGCTCATTCAGTCGACGTTTCTCCTTGGCATACTGAAATATTATTTAGACAATAGAGGTTTTAAAGCCATTAGCCTTACCAATCATAAGTCCTGTGGCAAAGTCCACCATGTTCTTCTTGCTAGCAGCTCTGTCCTGTCCCGTTGTCCCGTTCCCATCACTTCTCCCACCCAAGAAAGCTCCCAATCAATAAAAGAAAATTTACCTGTACAGATCAACCCTGTGCAGGGTCAGAAAAACTACCCCCTCAGCTGTTTAACGCACACTTGTCTCTTTCTCATTTAAAACCCAAGCACCTCAAATCCAATTATTTTAATTGCCAGAGATCAGTACTTGGTTTTAATGGTTGCCAGTGGGGTCTGTCTGTTCTCCTCTTCATTAACCAAAGATACCTCTGCTTCTCTCCTCTCCTGGGCGACTCTGAGTTAGAAAGCAATCAGTTTAAGTGCAGAGATGTTGAAGGGATGATAAATGGAATCTGATGGACACAAACTACAAATATAAATAGACACTACGAAAAGTGTCTGCCTACATTACTTTAAACTCTTGTTGTGATATTAACCTTCACAAAACTGATACTCCGTAACAATTTAAAAAAAAGAGCCACCAACCAAATCTCATTATTGCTTCACCATGCTTCTCTCTCTCTCTCTCTCTCTCTCTCTCTCTCTCTCTCTCTCTCTCCTCTCTCTCTCTCTCTCTCTCTCTCTCTCTCTCTCTCTCTCTCTCTCTCTCTCTCTCTCTCTCTCTCTCTCTCTCTCTCTCTCTCTCTCTCTCTCTCTCTCTATATATACTATATATATATAATATATTATATATATATATATATATTATATATATTCAACAAATCCTTGCTTGTGTCCCTCTTACTAATAAAAATTGTGAATATTTTATGGATTTACCTATTAAACAAAGAGAAAAACTGACTATTTCTAATATGGCTAAGAGCAACAGAACTCAAGAGTATTGAGATGCACCTGTTAACAGAGTGCTGAATCCTCCTCTTCCCTCCTGGTAGCGTGTCCAGGTACCTTGGCGGTTTCTGACTCTCTTTTTCTGGAGAAGCTCAAGCTCCTCTTGCTCTTTCCTCTGAGTTCAGCTCCTCCTCAGATGTGTAATGTTTGAGCTTTCTTTCCAGTGTCTCCTCCCAGCGCCTCTGAGGTGGTCTCGGGACACTTCTAACTGCTGGATCTGTTACTGTGCCAACATCCCTCTTGGAGAAGAGCAGCCTCTCTAGGCTAGGGCTGTTCCGTTGTCCTCGTGGGTCTGGAGAATGCAGTGTGTGGCTGGAGTTGCAGAGCCAAAAGGGTCTCTACCTGGAGGCTGGAGTTGAAGAGAGCCATAGAGGTTACTGTACATGACTGAAACTTTAAAAAGTTAGTGCTCTAATAAGACAATTAAATACACAAGCTTTGTCAGAATGAGGGATATTATTGATATTTTTTGTAGTGATTCTTGTCTTCTGAATGCCATTTTGGGTAAACAGGATCAAAAGACTAATACATGTGCACCATACCATTCAATAATATATGAAGCCTAAATATAGTCATTAAATATCTATGAGTTATCAACCAAGGTCACTAAACCAGCAGTGAATTACAATGTTATACAGTCCAGAAACAAAGGCCATGTCAACTCAAACAGTTGCTACTGGACACCTTATCTCCCAACTGTCAACAAGAGTGAGCAAATCCCAGTTCAGGTGATAGACATGGGACTGGCCAACAGGGCAGAAAATGTGCATAATAATGTGCAATTATTTGTTATAATTAACTGAAATGCCCCCCCCCCCCCCCTCCCCGAAGTGCCGCCCCAGACAACCTCCTATAGGGTATCTCAGACGTACACTGAATATCATAGTGTAATTTCAGATAGTTCTTTCCTCTACTATCACAGATCCCTCATCAGAAAAGCAGACCTCATTATGAGATGATAAATTACAAATACAAATTCACCTTTGTAGATCTTCTCTCTCTGAGGGGAGGAGGCCATATTTGTGGTTGAGTGTATGGATCCCCAGCTCCCAGCTCTTTTTTCTAGAAGATAAACCCAATATAAACTACTAGATTACCACCAACCACGAGATTCCTCTGGATATGTAAGCTCTCACCTTTGCCACATAGTGTCTGTAATCCAGGCGAAGTTCTTTAAGTTTTTGTTTTTTCTGCTCATACTCTCCCCCCAGCTGTAAACTCAGGCCATGGCCTTCCTCTGAAAGCCAGGCATAAGACACAGAGGAAGTATTTAAAAACGTGAGCATGTAACTGATCTTTCATTTTAAAAGAATAGCTTTTGTGCTGTAGTTTACCTTTACTCTGCTTTGGTTTTGTAGTGTTTTTATTGAGAAGATTTGTGTCGTCCACATTTGACTAGGGAGAAAAGACATGAGATATGAACATAACACACAAATTCAGACAGCCAGGGTTTTTTAGATCACAAACCTTATGAACCACTCCAGTCAACTTGCAGGGCAGCACTTCTGGGCTGCAGGAATGAAAGAAGGCGACAATGTAGAGTTCAAGTGAGACTTTTTTACTGGAAATACCATCTAAATACCTTATTCTGAAAGCAGAAAAGTCTTAAGGGTTTAATCGATTACCAGAGGGGCACTTTAAGATCTCATATGTAAATCATTTGGGTTCTGATTGGTTGCCCTAACTTGTTCCCTTTCAGTCCATGCTGCAGTACTCCTTCTCTTCAGGGTCCATTGATGCTGAAGAAATAAGGAGTACTGCAGCATGGAGCTAAACTTTCTCCATATTTGGACAGAGTGAAGACACATTCTGGAATTTTAACATCGTTTACACGCGATACGTCAGACTCTTATTTCAAAAGAGAGAGATCTGGACATTTCAGCTTTCCATATTAAAAATACATAAGCATCAAAACACAAATTCGTTACAGTCACCTTCATTTCCATGTAAGGCGTGTAGTCTGTTGCCATCTTCGGTTTGTGCTGGACAAAATTGACCGGAGTGACGCGGTCCATTCTTCTACGACTTTATCCGCAACGTAAGCTGAACGGAAAAGCTTTCTTTAGATTGATTTGTTAAGCTGAACCAGTGGTGAAGCTACAACTAAAATATAGTTCACTCAGGACTGGAGACGAGAAGAGGGTCTGTCGTAAATCCCTCAGTAGTCCACGCTCGGAGTTCTACACTACTAAATGTAACACTAACGATTGTGTGCTACTTTGAAATACTGCATAGTTCGACAGAACGCGGTTTGAAACGCGCCGTATGAAAAAATAAATCGTTGTGAATGCGTGTTAACAGTGAGGGAGCCGCGCAGCCAATCAATTTTCAAGGAGCTGAACGTATCCAGGCAACCGTGTAACGCAGCAAAGCAACGCAAAAACGTCTTGTGGAAATCCGAAGCGTTTAGCTCAAATTGCTTCGCTTCGTTGGAAAACGGACAGAAAGCATAGCGTCAGAAAAACTACAAAGAAACTTTCCACATCAAAAGAAACACCCCACCGCCTTATGACTCCCACCAAATTAGCATCTGTATTTTTTACATTGAAGCCTGCATTTCATCTGAGAATGTATGTCTTGTCTACGTGCATACAAAATAATGTTCAAAAATATTTAATTTGACATTTGAAAAAGACCATTATTGAATATGATTGTAGAATTTACATCTGTTAAACACAGAAATGAACAACAGAAATATAGTTAAATAATTCAAGAAAATAATTTATTGTGTTCTAGTGGGACTTAAACTGAAAACTTAAACTTCCTTGTATTCAAAATATTCCAGCAAACGGAGTCTTAAACATGGAGAAAGGTTCATATGTCCAGTAGCTATGCCGCCGCCTAGTGGGCGTTTTATGACAATGCAACAGAGTGCATGGGGCAGTGAGAGGAGAGTCCACAGAGGAGAGAGTTGGTTATGGGAGCTCTGGAACTTTGTTTGAGGCATTATGAGAGGAGGGAGCTGGTCCCTAGGAGGTCTGTAGCATATAGCACTGTTCAAAAATAAAACACGACCAAACATTCATTCATTCATTCATTCATTCATTATCTGTAACCACTTATCCAATTCAGGGTCGCGGTGGGTCCAGGGCCTACCTGGAATCATTGGGCGCAAGGCGGGAATACACCCTGGAGGGGGCACCAGTCCTTCACAGGGCAACACAGACACACACACACACACATTCACTCACACACACCTACGGACACTTTTGAGTCGCCAATCCACCTACCAACACTAACACACTACACACAACCCTGTCACTGTTCCCTTGATTTAGAACAGACAGATCAAATCAAAGCTGTCTTTAAAGAGCCCAAATGCAGATAGGTGATTAACAGTACAAGGAATCTTGAGGACAGTGTATGAAATAAAACACATGGATGCTGGGAAGTAATGTGCATATCCACGTCCAGTTGGACCACAGTGCTCAAAATAATATATTCATCTCCCAGACCACCAGACCTCAAAAACTACAAACACTAGACTAAGGAGCAATCAGCAGCATCAAAGCTCCATTCAAGACAGGGAGATGACGTAATGTATGGAACCTGAGGGTCATTTTAATGAGTGGGGGAGGGCTGGGGCTGGTGCTGGTGCTGGTGGTAGAAGCCTGACAATTTTGTTGAGTGCTCTGATTTCAGATATTTACCTGTTGTCCACCATCAGTTCACAATCCATTGGAGTTCCAATGTAGTAGAAGCTTGGTATCTTCCTGAAAGTATTCCAAAGGGGATGCCCTGGAATCTGTAAGGAAGCTATCCGCTGCATTGGAGCTCCAGCCAAAACTGTCTGGGAGGTGACGTATTGCACGGGACCTACCTTCCCAGGTTTTGGTTCAGTCACCTGGCAACAGGTGGCTGGGGCAGGGTTTTCAGTTCTCTGGGCTCTGGGAGGTAATGCTTTGATTACTCCTGAGACCTTAGTGTCTGGTTTCTTGGCCATGGTCCCTATCAGAGCAGGCCTCTCATGCTAAGCATGTGTCATGGCTTGGACAAACATCAGCATGACACCACCTCACCACAGGTGTGCCCCAAGGCTCAGTGCTGGTTCCCCTCCTCTTTGCTTTGTACACCACCTCTCTAGGCCCAATCATACATTCACACGGCTTCTCCTATCACTGCTATGCAGATGACACACAGCTCTATTTATCCTTTCCTCCAGGTGACACTTCAGTGGCAACTCGAATCTCTGACTGTCTCTCTGACATATCTACATGGATGAAGGAACATCACCTTCAATTGAATTTATCCAAAACTGAACTGCTGGCCCTCCCAGTCAAGCAAGCTATTCTCCACAACATCAGCATCAAGCTAGAGTCCCTATCAGTGGCTCCCATCAAGGTTGTAAGAAACCTGAGTGTCATGGTTGATGACCAGCTGACCTTCACAGATCACATTACTGCTGTAGCTTGATTGTGCCTCTTCTCACTATTCAACATAAGGAAGATTAGGCCATACCTAACTCAACATGCAACACCGCTAACACCGTAATCTCCCGTCTAGACTATTTCAACAAATGTTAAGCAAAACAAAACAGGCAAGGTAACCTACAGCAAAGGAATGAAAAAGACAAGGTTAGCCTATATTAATCCCATTGCTTCTCCCTTACAGAGTTAGGCTCTCACACATGCTCTCACACACCTCCATAACCTTCAACCACTCAAAGGTGAACCTACAAAGTTTTCACTGGGGCTGGTTTGCTTCCCCACATACTATATGCCTCCTTCTGCAAAATCCCTGAATCTAATAACAAAAACACAAATCATACTGACATAAATAACCCTACACTTTACTACAGTTATTCCCCTAAAATTCCCAGCTTACTAATTAAAATAACTCCCACCTAAGACTTTATTTTATACAAACCAAAAAATTCCAGAAAAGTTGGGACAAGTAGCAATAAGTGGCTGGAAAAAGGAAATTGAGCATATAACGAACAGCTGGAAGACCAATTAACACTAATTAGGTCAATTGACAACATGATTGGGTATAAAAAGAGCTTCTCAGAGTGTCAGTGTCTCTCTGAAGCCAATATGGTAAGAGGTTCACCAATTCCACCATTGTTGCACAGAAAGATACACATTATATGGTTGGTGCAGAACACAGGAATTTTTTTTTTCTTTTTAAAAATAGAGACCAAACAGTGACAGGACAATTTCCATCTTGCCTTGCATTTGAAAATGTATGGAAAAACATCATCAACTTGGGGTGGTTTTAGAAGATCATTCCAGATTTGGGGGGCTTTATAAGAAAAAGCTCTTCCCCCAGCTGAGGTTTTCTGAATTCTGGGAACTATTAAAAATCCAGTACTCTGTGATCTGAGTAAATGTGGAGGCTCATAAACTAGGAAATAGTATCTTGAAGGAATTCAGGAGCGAGCCCATGTAGGGCTTTATACGTTAATAACAGAATTTTATAATCGATGCAGAATTTCACAGGCAGCCAATGAAGTGATGATATAACTGGACTGATATGTTCAAATTTTATAGTTTTAGTGAGGACCCTGGCTGCAGCAAGTAATAAAGGCATGTACTAATGTGTCTGTGTCCTGCAGGGATGAGGCATTTCTTATCCTGGTGATGTTGTGAAGATGTAAAAAAGCTGTCCTAGTGATTACTGCCTATGTGTTGATCAAATGATAAATCCGGGTCAATTATGACACCAAGTTTTTTTTGCGGCTGAACCGGGTTTAACTGGAAAGTCAGCGAGATTTAATATTAAATCTGATCATTTATTTCTTGCCACTTTTGGACCCAGAACCAGAATTTCTGTTATTACTGTTAAGAAGGAGAAACTTATGCAACATCCAGCCTTTCACATCTTTTAAACAGTCCTCTTGTAATGGGTCACTTTAATTAAATGTAATTTAACAGGACCCAAGAGCAAGAACCAGGGCTGCTGTGTTACTAGGTCAGTTCTTTGCCACTGCGCTAAGGCTGCAGTGGAGAGAACTGGTGATACAGTGCCTTAAGTAAAATCCTGAAAATGGGTGGGAAACAGACAGGTGATTATAGAAACCAGCCCTTGGGTTTTGGCGGGAAAAGAACAAAGGACACCAGGGGAAAACTGGCTTTCCAAAGAGAAAGGGAAAATTAGAACTAATTTTTTTTAATACAACAACTGTAAAGACATAAATGGCTTGAGAAGTGTAAGGATGAGTGGGAGTGTAGGAACTCTCAACCCTCTAACAAAATTACTTACTGTTTCTTGTGACTCAGAAAGAGACAAAGATCTAGCAATGTGTTTCTGTGTCGCTTTGCCTATAAGGGCTGTCCTCAGGTGTTTACCATCAAG
Source organism: Hoplias malabaricus (assembly GCF_029633855.1). Classification (NCBI taxonomy): domain Eukaryota; kingdom Metazoa; phylum Chordata; class Actinopteri; order Characiformes; family Erythrinidae; genus Hoplias; species Hoplias malabaricus. The sequence goes on from NW_027100866.1 coordinate 49,108, forward strand.
TCTGATTGGGTCCAGAGATCACCTGCTGCCTCCCCTGGTGGCTGGAGGTGGCATAGCCCTGAAGCCAGCCTTTGCACCTCTGCTTTCTTTAATCTGTGTTTGTCATCGGGCTTGGCTGAATATACAATTGCATGTCGTCTGCATAGCAGTGAAAGTTAATGTCATGGCTTTTTATAACTGGGCCTAACGGTAACATGTATAATGTAATTAATAATGGTCATAAAATAGAGACATTTTCTGCTTTAAATTCACCCAAACAGATCAAAACTAACTCCATCCCTCTACCTTTTTCTGTGTAAACGACTGCCCCCCTGTCCGTCTGGACACTGATGAATGACTGTTGAGCTCCTGTTCCACGCTTCAGACCAGCTGCCCATGCTCCAGCCACCACCACTGGCCTTGGAGCTGCCCCTCACAGACTAACTATTATTACCAGTAGACTGATCAGAGGAGGATAGTTCCCCGTGTGAACCTTGGTTCCTCCCAAGCTTTCTTCCACAGCTCTGAGGGAGATTCTCTGTGCCACTGTCGCCCTTTGCTTGCTCACCTGGGGATTTTTCACATTTTTTACATTTCATGTCAAAACTTACATGAATTCTGTGATGCTGCTTTGTGACAACATCAGTTGTAAAAAGCACTATACAAATACATTTGATTTGATCAGGTTTTCTGTTTTAAATAAATTCTGTGGTACTTTGCATTTGTGTCCACCTCCATACCAACCACCCACTATTACAGAATGTCCACCCATCAAAAGGATACCTCAGACACAATGTTCTTTAGAGAAGGCATTTATGTTTGCAGAGAAGATATTTGCTTTAACTGTGGGTGATCAACCTGCTGTTTTGCAGTTTCTCATGGGAGTTCCTAATGGATTTGATGGGAGTGAGTTAAAACCTGTGAAGATTACAATGCAAACTTTTTTTTAAATATTTGAATTTTCCTTCCCCACCAGATTTTATCAGTTATGTTCATAGGATCACTTCTTAGGAGAGAAGCATTACGATGAGCTGAAATCTTGCTGTGAGAGAGCCCTGGAATAACTGTAGAATGTTTTACTAAGCTTTTTGGAAAAAATTCTCCAAGGCTGCTACTGAGGATCCAGAGCCCCAGGCTGCTCCAGAGGATGCAGAGCTCCACAGTGCCACATCCACAAGCAGCTCTGCCCATAGTGCCTCTTCTTCTCCTGTCCCCAGTCCAGGATCCTGTTTCCGCCCCTGTCTTGTCCCCAGTCCAGGCTCCTGTTTCCACTCCTGTCTTGTCCCCAGTCCAGGCTCCTGTTTCCACTCCTGTCTTGTCCCCAGTCCAGGCTCCTGTTTCCACTCGTATCTTGTCCTCAGTCCAGGATCCTGTTACCGCTCCAGTCCAGGCTCCTGTTTCTGCTCCTGTCTTGTCCTCAGTCCAGGATCCTGTTACCGCTACTATGTTGTCCCCAGTCCTGGATACTGTTACCGCTCCTGTCTTGTCCCCAGTCCAGACTCCTGCTTCTGCTCCAGTCCAGGCTCCTGTTTCTGCTCCTGTCTTGTCCCCTGTCCAGGCTCCTGTTTCCACTCGTATCTTGTCCTCAGTCCAGGATCCTGTTACCGCTACTATGTTGTCCCCAGTCCTGGATACTGTTACCGCTCTTGTCTTGTCCCTTGCAGGGCAGCACTTCTGGGCTGCAGGAATGAAAGAAGGCGACAATGTAGAGTTCAAGTGGGACTTTTTTTTACTGGAAATACCATCTAAATACCTTATTCTGAAAGCAGAAAAGTCTTAAGGGTTTAATCGATTACCAGAGGGGCACTTTAAGATCTCATATGTAAATCATTTGGGTTCTGATTGGTTGCCCTAACTAGTTCCCTTTCAGTCCATGCTGCAGTACTCCTTCTCTTCAGGGTCCATTGATGCTGAAGAAATAAGGAGTACTGCAGCATGGAGCTAAACTTTCTCCATATTTGGACAGAGTGAAGACACATTCTGGAATTTTAACATCGTTTACACGCGATAAGTCAGACTCTTATTTCAAAAGAGAGAGATCTGGACATTTCAGCTTTCCATATTAAAAATACATAAGCATCAAAACACAAATTCGTTACAGTCACCTTCATTTCCATGTAAGGCGTGTAGTCTGTTGCCATCTTCGGTTTGTGCTGGACAAAATTGACCGGAGTGACGCGGTCCATTCTTCTACGACTTTATCCGCAACGTAAGCTGAACGGAAAAGCTTTCTTTAGATTGATTTGTTAAGCTGAACCAGTGGTGAAGCTACAACTAAAATATAGTTCACTCAGGACTGGAGACGAGAAGAGGGTCTGTCGTAAATCCCTCAGTAGTCCACGCTCGGAGTTCTACACTACTAAATGTAACACTAACGATTGTGTGCTACTTTGAAATACTGCATAGTTCGACAGAACGCGGTTTGAAACGCGCCGTATGAAAAAATAAATCGTTGTGAATGCGTGTTAACAGTGAGTGAGCCGCGCAGCCAATCAATTTTCAAGGAGCTGAACGTATCCAGGCAACCGTGTAACGCAGCAAAGCAACGCAAAAACGTCTTGTGGAAATCCGAAGCGTTTAGCTCAAATTGCTTCGCTTCGTTGGAAAACGGACAGAAAGCATAGCGTCAGAAAAACTACAAAGAAACTTTCCACATCAAAAGAAACACCCCACCGCCTTATGACTCCCACCAAATTAGCATCTGTATTTTTTACATTGAAGCCTGCATTTCATCTGAGAATGTATGTCTTGTCTACGTGCATACAAAATAATGTTCAAAAATATTTAATTTGACATTTGAAAAAGACCATTATTGAATATGATTGTAGAATTTACATCTGTTAAACACAGAAATGAACAACAGAAATATAGTTAAATAATTCAAGAAAATAATTTATTGTGTTCTAGTGGGACTTAAACTGAAAACTTAAACTTCCTTGTATTCAAAATATTCCAGCAAACGGAGTCTTAAACATGGAGAAAGGTTCATATGTCCAGTAGCTATGCCGCCGCCTAGTGGGCGTTTTATGACAATGCAACAGAGTGCATGGGGCAGTGAGAGGAGAGTCCACAGAGGGAGAGAGTTGGTTATGGGAGCTCTGGAACTTTGTTTGAGGCATTATGAGAGGAGGGAGCTGGTCCCTAGGAGGT